>NW_005842219.1:1223237-1267939 GCF_000455745.1 Alligator sinensis
CCCACCCCCCCCCCACCCCCCCCCCCCCCCCCAGCTGCTGGGGGCACGAGTCATTCAGCCTTGCAAAGCATATGAAGACCCTCTGATGAAAGTTGAAATAAATGTCTAAACAAATAAAGGATTTCAAAATGACCAGTTAAACGCATTCAAGTTTCAGATGGATTTGGTGGGACATTCCTCTACACAAAATCAGGTGGCTACTACATTTCAAACTGATGGTGGACAAGTGTATTCAAAGAGTGCAGGCAGGCATATCAATTGAAAGGCTGTGAAGTATAACGCACCTGGAAATGTTTCACCCTGGGCACATCTACAAGGGCAAATGCTGCTAGATGGGTTTACTCCATGGTAAATTACTGCCTAGTAAACCCACACTGAGCAGGCATCTACATGTGCAGGCATTTGGGAGTATATTTGCTCCCACCTTGCTCTGCCCCCCTGAAGGAGCCAGGAGGAGCTCCAGGCTCCCGGGGATGCTAGCTCAGGGCCTGGCAGTGAGCACAGGGCTGGGAGACAGCTGTCTCCTGGTGGGGGCTGGGAGATTGCTCCCTGCCCCCAGAAGCTGCCTGCCACCAGGGCGGGCTCTGATGGCAAAGCCCAAGCTGGGGCAATGTCTCCCTGCCTCAGCAGCAGGGACCTCCTAGCTCCATGACTGGGGACAGGGAGCTGGGAAAGAGCTGTGGGGAGAGGCAGGTCCTAGCCCTCTACCCCGATCTACCAGTGGCAGAGCTAGCAGCGGGACCTCACCTAGGAGGGGATTTCCCGCGCAGCCAGAAATGGCCGGGAGCTATCCCACCAGTGGGGCAGCTAGCAGGGAGCCCCTGGCAGCTCTTTCCACCCTCCTGCCCCCAGTCATGGAGCCAGGGCTGGGAGCTTCCTGCTGCTGGTGTAGGGGGACATTGTCCCAACCCAGGCTTCACCATTGGAGCCCACCCTGGCAGCAAGCAGCTCCCAGGGCAGGGAGCAATCTCCCACCCCCTGCTGCCTGGCTGACCAGGAGCAAATTTGCTCCCGGTCAGCCATCTACACGTCTTACTGTACAGTAACTACTTTGTAATTAATTTTTTTACCTTCATTTGCAGGTAGCGGATGAACTGCAGAGTAGACCAAATTACTGTGCAGTAAACATCTGCACGTGTAGAGGGTGACACTACGCAGCAAATTCATCTACTGCACAGTAAAGCACCTAGTGTAGATGCACCCCCCTGGGGATACATGTACACCCCTGTGCCATTTCTGGCTGAAACGTTTCAAAACGGTGCAGCCTCCTCTAGCACCAGCCAAAGGGTTCTACAGGAGGCTACAGTAACCTGAATCTCCACTTTCAGCTCCTCCTTTCCCTCACAGGGATAGGAGGGGGAAAATGAGAGCCAAAGAGGTAAGCAGGGGTGGAGTGGGCTCCTAAATCCCCTGAACTTCTCCTCTCCCTCACAAAGGGAGAGAATACAGGGAATTGGTGCTGGAGGGCCCACCTCTAGTACCAGTGGAGATCTAAGTGAAGGTAGATGGTGCATGTAACCAAAAGTGAAAAGCTCCAAAATTGTATTTTACTGAGGTCCTATTTTGGATCATTTCATGCATATCTGGAAAGTTTCAAAGGACAAGTACTGGCCCTTTGAGACATTTTAATCATTATGTATGTCCACACCCAAAAGGTTAAAACACCTAAAAACTCCAAGAGCTGATGTGGTAACACCTGACTTTCCTCATTGTGGGTCTCACTCGGTAAAGCAAGAAGCAGTTTCCTTTCCACATCACTGCAAGTCATGGCCAGGAGTCCCAAGTGACACAGCACTGCAGGGCTAACATTTGCTGATGTATCTAGCTAGAATGAAGGTTCAGTAATAGTCATTTGAAAATTTATATTTATGGTGACAGTAAATATTTCTGTAAAACCACAGTGCCATCATCTGGTGAAATACCCATACTGGTCTTTCCAGTAATGGCACCACTTGGTTATTTTAAGTGTAAATATTTTTATATACTAGCAACTTTTGTGACCTTACATTAAAATGTGGCAGTTTAATTATGCCTGTAGTTTTGCTGAAACTATTTGCTCACTGTTTGGGGGGGGGGTTGTCTGTTTGTTTCATCATTGCTATTTGGATCAAGCAATTTCCCCATAGTTGCAGGCCCAGCTTAGTTATTTAAGTCTTACAGGATGGGATTTTTTTTTAAAAAAAGCAATGGACTTCCAAGGGTCGGAGAAAAACCTTTATCCAGAGTAAAAAAAAAAAAAAAAAAAAAAAAAAAAAAAAAAAAAAAAAAAATCAATATATAAAGGAAGAAGAGTCAGAATTCAGCAAAGAATCAGATAAAGGTCTTGCAGCCCTGGGAGACAACATCAGAAGAGAAGACTGCTTAAAGTAGTACATTACATATACTGTTATTTTAAAATACAAACATTTATCAACAGTAAATTGTCCAAAGAAGAAAATTAGTGGTTGCTTTCACCTGTAATCAAGTACAATTTGACCGCTATTTTCACTGAGGGTATACGTTCAGCCTCATTCTTCATCTTGCTACCTGATGCATCTCAGAGGATTGCTATGAAGATGAACAGCAATGTCTCAGCCAGTGGGGATGGAGCTGAAAGTGGCTACCTCCTGGGTTATGAGCTGGGAAGCCAAAAAATGTCACCATCAAAATCCTTGTGCTCTTGGAACCAGGCAAGCACCCTTCCTCCCAACGCTGTTTAGAAAGCCAACACATGTTGCTGCAGCTTTCTAGTCACCCCTTCTTTTCTGCTCACCCACATCTGAGAAGAGGACAGCACTAATCTCAGAGGCTGGGGACTTGCTTGAGTTTAAATGCAGCTAAGAAGGCAGAAATTATCACAGGCCCCAAACTGCAAACATTTTCGAAAGACAGACCAGCTGAACTTTGGGACAGACTATTCTATTCCCCTTGAATTGAAACTCACTGCTGGGATCTCCCAAGGGAACGCAGTAGCAAAGTGGATAAAACGGTGTACACTGACAAAACCAGGCATAAATGCTCTGTGTTAGCATGACGTTTTCTACTACAAGTCAGCAAGTACACTTTTACGCGTTGAACGTAAACGCTGGACAATAGCACAGCACTGCCACACTTACTGGTTTAGACCCTGACCTAGAAGAATGTCTGTCCATGGGGATTCATCTGGACACGACAGGCAATGGCATGGGGAAAATAACTAAGCCACTCATGTTCATGAGCAAGTTTTTAATCAATACGCCAGAGCACACCTCTAGTTTGTATGAAGCAATTTTTTTTTTAAATGCCTGCAACTTGAACGAAAATGCCTGAGAATTAAACATAAGTGGACAAAAAGGGCTATTAATCTGGTAGTAATGGTTATTAAGAGATCTCACAGCCTTGAGAGCTTGTACTGAGAAATAGCAATGGACATGGTATTTCTGCAACAGACAAAGGATCTGTGTTAACAGTTCTTTTCCTAGACACATTTGAGAGTCTGCAGGCTTTCATCTCAACTAGCTGAAGTAAGTACAACTGTCTTTGAGTATAGCAAAAAATGAAAAGCTGCCAGCAACACTTACATGTACTGCAGAAAACATTCTGCATGACTTCCATCTGGTATTCATCAATCTAGCTGGATTTAAGGATGGCATATGTTAGTGTACTCCAACAGCCTAGAGAAAACTAATCGCCTTGCTGTCCGCCACTCAAACATAACATTTTTTGCACAGATCTGGCATGATTTTAATTTGATTATTCTCCCCATACTGCATCATCTTACAGCAGCCAAAAGCTCTGTGGGCATTCTCAATGTAAGCAGCGATTTTGTAAGAGTCCTGGATGGGTTAACGGCAGGTTACCTTACAGCACAACTCTGCTCTTAAGGCAATGATCCAGAAAAACCTGATACTGATGAAAGACTGACCCGTTCACCACCAAAGTTCTCTAACTTGAATGAATTGGGACGAGGGTATTGCTTTGCCCACAAAATAGACAGTGAGATCCAAACACATCCTATTTTCTTATATTAACAGGGCTTAATTTGTTGCAAGTCTTAAAAGGCAGTTAGCCAAGCCAAGTCATCCAGGACTGAGCTCAAGTAAGTGTTTTTCCAATCTAACCAGTGTTTTCTACCGTCACTGAAAGTAGAGCCCTTCCAGCCAACTCTGGAAGGAAGAGAGCTCCACCTAGGTGCAGTTAGAGGCAAATAGAAATATGTGCATCCGGTCACAGATGGGCTGAAGGATTTTTAATGCTGTTGCATTTAACAGCAGAGCAAAGCAATGATCTAGCCAAACTCTAAAATAAAGGAAGTCAGTCAACCATATGGCTTACAGAGAATAGGACAAAGACAACAATATGGAGCAAAAGCCAGTGAACTCAAAGGAGATCCCCTTTCATTTCAGTGGGCCCCGAGCTCCCAGTACCAACCCTTGTAGGGTCTTACTTCTAAAGTAGGGTCTTACTTCTAAAGTTTCAAGCCAGCAGGTATAGAGTGGACTCCTCTTTGTCACTAAAAGACACAAGCCCCATGAATTCCTACACATCTCAGTCTTTTTGTTCATTCAATGACATGCTAAACCAGTTACTATTAATAAGTTAGACAAGGCATCCCAGGTAATGTTGAAGAAATAGCCAAAGAAAGGAACCCAGCAAACTGAAAGGAGTGAAGTTGGTATTTTAAATTCAGTTGAAAACTGTGCTTTCTCCCCCACTATTTTCTGATTCTATAGCCACAAGTTAAATTCTGTATATTCCACGTTACTGAGAGCCTCACCATCGAGTAAGAAATACACAAACCTGAACAGCAAGTTTTCCACTGTAGGGCGAGATGCTGCCTGAGAGTCAGCTTCCAGGTGGTGGGGGCTGATGGAGGATCACCTGACCGGGACAGGACCAGGCTGGGGCAAGATAAGTCCAAGACCTGAGTCAGTCAGGGGGTCTAGCCCTGAGAGCCTGAGGAGAGGAGTCCTCTGCAGCAGGCCAGAGGGGCTCCCAAAGAGCCCAAGAAGGTAGGGGAAACAGAGCAACTCTGCAAGCCTTGGAACCAGAGGGCATGTTTACACGTGCATGAATGCACTTTAGTTAATGCACATTAAATCTAATACCTCCATTGTGAGGTACTAGCCTGTCTTAATGTGTATTAACTAAAGTGCATGGTTTTTAAGTGGCATTTAATGCATATTAGCCTGTTTTAATGCACATTAACTGAATAGCACATTTTTTTTAGTGATGCTTTAATGTGCATTAAAATAAGCTAATGCACATTAAAGTGCACATGTAAACGTGCAGAGAGACTATTACCCAGGGCAGAGAAGAAAGGGTTTATCGCAGGCAAGAGGCCTTGGTTTTATGTTGGTATTAGTGAGTTACAAGCCTTGAGCCCTGCTGGAGACAGGCTCAAGTACTACGAAGAATTCCCCAGCCCAAAGAAAAGTCTAAAATGGGGCCCCAGAGGTCAGCCTACAAGCCCAGGACTGCTCTTACCCAGCTCAGCGTGCTGCAAAAGGGCTGGGTGGGTTATGAGGTAGGCAGGCCCTGCACTAAACCACACACTTGCCCCAGCCAGCCCCCATCATTGTCTACATATACATTTTGCCTCATGTAACTACTCTGCCATAGGATAGTACTTGTGTTGGGCAGTGCTCTCCTACAGCAGAGTTAATTAGTAGAGCTGTGCAAAACGGGCCCTATTCAATTCAGATTCGGCCCGAATCGGGGACAGTGATTCAATCTGTTGATTCGGATCACTGTCCCCGATTCGATTCGTCCGAATCCGAATCTGAAGATTCAGTGCCGATTTGGAGAATCAGTGATTTGGACACAGACACAGCTTTAAAAGTTTTTTTTCTACATACCTTGAGGTAGCAGCGCGGCTCGTGATCACTGCAATGCTGGGGTGCATGGAACGTCCCACAGCAGCACAAGGGACTCTCCAGCATGCTTGGCAGCGAACCCGGAAGTAGACCGGCTCAGCAATCGGCCACAGGAAGACCCCAGGTGCCCCCCCCAGACCCAGGAAGCACCAGTCACCAAGCCAGGAGGGCGTGGGGGGTGGGCCTGCATGCTCCCTAGTAGATGAGGAAGTGGACCAGAAGTCCTTCCGGGTCTGCTGTTGAGCATGCTGGGAAGCCCCCCCGTGCTTCTGTGGGACACTGCCTCTGCCCCAGCACCACAGTGTTCAGAGCCCCTGCTACCTAGAGGTATGTAGAAAAAACATTTAAAGCTGTATCTACGTCCAAACCACTGAATCTGTCTGAATCTCTCCAAATCAATTCGGGGAGATTAAAGGGTCCTTTGATTTGACTCAGAGATTTGGCCACCAAATTGGGCCAAATCGAATCAGGGACCAAAGCTTTGCACAGCCCTATTAATTAGCTTATTGTGGTGTAATGGCACTGCACATGTAGATGGTGATGCTTTACTATGGCGCTAATTAGTCAGCTCTGCAATAAACATCTCATGTAGATGTACCCGCTACGCATGATATTAGTCCAAAGCCAAAAGGCCCATGATTTATCATCAGGGATCCTGGTTTTCTCCGTTTAAAATCTGCAAATTCTCTGATAAAAATTGCAAATCCTCTGACAAAAAACCCTGAAATCCCTGTATTTGCATGCTTAAAATGAAACACTACTATATATCAGTTGAACAAACAGTTTTATTGATATATTTACAATTATAAACAGGTTTGGAAGCCTACCAATGCCTCAATCACTATAATAAAATAGTTTCTAAATACCTATACATTTTGGCTTTTGATTTTGGGTTTATCACAGGAAATCAGAGCTTCCCCTGCCCCCTTCACTCATCAGGACACAGATCTGGCTGCAGCTATCCTATCCCACTCCACCACAATGCCTCATGGTGCTGAGCTGCCCTGATATGCCAGTGCCCTGCCCAAGCCTTGCCCCTCACTCCCGACCCACACCCCCCAGCCATGCTGGTGCCTCATTCCCCACCCACAGACCCTCACCCTGCCCCCCCACTGCCCTGCCGGAGGGGACCCCCAGCTGGCAAAGCTATGGGACCAGGGACCCAGATCTACAGCCCCCTGTCCCTCCAGCAGGGTCTAAGCCCCAGCTGCCACCCATGGGAGGTGGCGGCTGCTGCAGCAGAGCAGAGCGCAGATCCTAGCTCCCCCCTCTCCCATGGGCAGCACAGCCAGAGTGAAGTCTGTTGCAGGGGGTGGATGAGGGCTGGCTGCTGTGGGCTTGGGCTCCACACCCTGTTGCTCCTCCCGGGGTCTCCACAGCCCGGAGGGCAAGACCTTGTATGGCAGAGCAAAACAGGGCAGGAAAGCTCGGTGTCACTGACATGAGCCCTATGCTGCCCTGGTGAAGAACCCCCTACCCACCTGGCAGCAGTGAGGGGCACAACCCCACACCACCCCCTCTGCTGCTGCCAGGTGGGCAGGGGGTGCCTCGCCATGGTGGTGCAGGAATTGTGTCAGCAGCACCAAGCTTTCCTGCCCCACTCCACCCTGCTGCACCAGGTCCCACCTTCCAGGCCACAGAGACCCCAGGAGGAGGGCAGCAGGGCAGGGAGGCTGAGCCCGCAGCAGAGCATGCCCCAACCCTGTGCACAAATCTGGGGGGGGCACGTGGCCCCCATTCCCTCCCCGGAAGTGCACACAGTTGCGGGGAGTCTGGTCCCCCACTGTCCCCTGGATGAGCTGCCCACGGCTCCATCCCACTCCCTGCGGCCAAGCCTACTAGCCCCAGGCCCCAAGCACCACCCCAGCTGGACAGCAGCCCCAGCCCTACCCATCTCCCTCCCTCCCTATGGAGGCCTCAAACTCCCCTCATCCCTCCCCACCCCCAATCTTACCTGCAGGGAGCTGCTCTCCAGTCTGCCTGGTGGCCATATGCATGTGTATGTGCACACACGCACGTGGCACCCCTGCCTGACCGCCCTCCTCCTGCTCCCCCCAGCTCCAAAAATTAATATGAGGTGCAGGGCATCCTGGTCTGGCTCCACCTCATGGAGGGCAGAGCTATACTGATCATAGCCACTGATCATGCTGACTGGGGGGAAAAACCTCTTCTTCTATTTGAATAAATGTGGTAACTAACACCTGAAGGCAGCATACAACCTGGCTTTATATAACTTGCATAGAAAACAGTTCCAAGCACCAGCATTACACCTGCTTTCAGCACTCAAACACTGAGCATCTCTACAGTCCAAGACCCAGCAGGTCAAATGAACCCCAAGGTCCTTTCATTTTCATAACAAAACTAAAAGGGCTCTGTACCCTCCTGCAAAAAACCCAAGCTATTCACCAAGAGTTTGGATTCACTGGAATGTCCAAACCTTGAGAGCCCTGGAAGCCAGGATGAGGTCTTAAAATTTAGAAAGGTCATTTCCCAACCATGACAGTGGCTCCCCCAAATCCTTGCAGCCAGGACATGTTTCCAAATGCTGTAGCTCTAATATATTAGAAGCATGCTGGACTCCACTTTAAGTCAATATTTGTGTTCTTCGAGGCTACATGTGCAGTCAGTCATACCTATTCTTTGGCACGACAAACCACAAGCCATTGCAAACAGGAAGACACTGGAAACACTGCATCCGATGCATTTACCTCTGCCATATTGCTGGCTGCTTATAACCCTGTCATTGATTTTAAAAAAATAAAATAAAATTTGATCTTTTGGTCCCAGAGAAGTAACCTTTTTCAAAATCATGAACATTTTCATAGGACAGAAAAACCATTTCCTACCCACAGCTAGTGCCTGAAGACAAAAGGACTTGGTGACATCACTGGCTGATGTACTACTCACTATCTGCCAACCAAATCAGATAATGAAAGGAAGGCTGAGGTTTAGCAGTGGCATCCCTTCAACCAAAGAGGGCCTGCTGACTGGCACCTTTCAAGAGGGGAAAAGAAAGGATGTTCATCTTCAGACCCCAAATTTCAGAATCTGTTGCTGGTATAAATAAAAGTGAAATAATTTAAGTAATATGGATTCATAGCATTTAAGCACAGAAGGGATTGTTACGAACATCTGGTCTCTCTTACTGTTTAACACAGGCCATAGGATTCTTTCTAGTATTTCATGCATCTAATCAATAAATTTGGGTTGAACTAGAGCATACCTTTAAAAATAATATCCAATTTTGACTAAAATCTTTTTTTTTTTTTGGGTAAGAAGCAAGTTGCTCCACTGGTTAACTATCTATGCTGTTAAAATCCTGCTACTAATTTCTAGTCTGAATCTGTGCAGTTTCAGTTTGCAGTCATTAAACAACCACCCCCCGCCCATGACTGCAACAGTAAGAGGACTTAACAAATAAATGCATTTTTACAACAGGAACAAGCGCTATGCCTGTGGTAACTAGTGGTATCTATCCCCCTAATGCAAGGGCTTCAGTGGTTACAGGTCCCGTCAAAAAACATAGTAATCAAACATCACAAGTTGAGTTCAAAAGGAAATACCCATGGGAGAAGAATGGAACAATCTGCAGAGAAGCGATTGCACTGTTGTTACTCTTATTCCTGTTTCAAGTGCCCCAAGAGAACATGGGAGCCCAGGCAATATGGTATCTTTATTCACCTCCTCTCTCTGTTCCCCGAGGAGCTCCCACGTACGTTTTAATACATTCACTCTTTCTACATTATGCAGCTTCTTTTATACATATGAATTCTAGAGAAATGGCACCAGCAGAAACTTTGCAAAAAAGTGTCATTATCTTAAATATGTCTACAAGCTAGCACTATGTTTCAGACGACGAAGAAATCCGTGTCGCTCCTATTAACTTTATTCAACACCATCTTAATAGTATAAAGCAAAAAAAAAAAAAAAAACAAAAAAAAAACCCTATAATCAGTAGTCCTTGCTTTCATTTATATCTTCTCACTGTTCTATTTTCAGCATTGGCATAGTCATGAAAAATGAAGGAAGCCAACAGTGCTGTTTTATATCACAATCACGATAATGATCTGGAGACCAGTTGTGAGTTATTGAATTGTGTGTATTGACAAGCAAGTTAAAAATAAGAAAAATGAGGCAAGGTTATCAAGTCATATATTTTGTGAATTTATTTAATGTGCAGTTTATTTCTGCTCCTGAGTGCACAGAGCTCACTAGCATACTTCGTAAAAGCAATTCAGTCTTAACAATGTAAGGTCTCATTATGGTTCTCTGCAGTTCTTCAAAATACATTTTATATCACGAAGATTGAAATATATAATGAAAGAAGTAGTCCGGAAATCAATGTCAGTCTTATAATTGTTCACCTCACATGTATTGCATTTAGCAATGGAGCAAACAATTGCACTAGATTTCCCAGAGGCTTCCCTCCTCTCCAAACGCATGAATTTAAACAATAAAGCTCCTATTTGTAATTACTGGAGCACTTGTGGCTCATATCATAAGTACAGGCCTAGCCTGCAGCAAAAACAATGAGTAAGAGTTGCAATAGTACATTCCAATTAATCATCATGAAGTATGACTGTACTTAATGGTTGGTACTCAGATGTTAGCTAAGTCGCATGGAAAAGTTTAACCACAAATATGTTACTAAGAGAAACATGACATTTTCTGTTGGCTGCAGTAATACTTTGTTATCTCTGCCAATGAAGATAATTTTCTCTTCTGTATATGGGATGGCCCAACATCCTAACACTTCCAGCCACAAAACAAAACTTTGACATGACTGAGAGCTGCAGGACACAAAACTTCAGAGATGTGCAGGCCCCAGAGCCAGCGATCTGGACATAGCTCTGATGACAGATCAAAATCCAGACATCGGATAGGAGGCAAACACTGTGACTTTGTGAATTATATAGACTGAAAGTATTCAGCGACTAAAAGTTTTCTGAAGACATTGGTTAGGTTAAGTATATTACTTTGAAATGACAAATAAATCATGGAAGCAGCATAATTATTCCTTGGTTTATGATCATAAAGGGCTTTTTATTAAACCACCAAAACAGTCCAATACTGCAGCTTGGCGAACTCTTCTGTTAGACCAGTTGATGTATATAGTCATGGTAATTTTTTAGGACTTTATTGTAATTGGTATTTAACATCTGCTAAAGAAGTCAGAATTTGACAAGTTTATGTAGTTACTGTTCAGTTACTTTTAACCGAAATTCCCCCTTGTCTGAGTGTATGATTGGGAAGCGAGTAGAAGAGGAGAAATGTCTGATTAACTGCAAAACAGCCATCTCTGTTCAGATAAAAAGCAGGTTGTCTTACTCTCTTCCTGAATACATTATGCTAAATCTGCATGTAAATGAGAAATGTATAAATAGAATTGGGCATTAACTGACATTAAACAGTTTTTTGGGGGGGGGGCGGGGGGGGAGGGAGCGAGGGATGTTGTTATTAAAGGAGTTAAAATCTAACATCTGTTTTTAATTCTGCCAGCTTATTTGTCTGTTTATACCTACAGGCTTTCAAGGCATCATTCAACACTGCTAATTAAAGCTGACAAGTTTTGTTCACTGCAATGCTTTCTTCTGTCCCTGTAAGCCACTTACTCATGTCACTGCTGTCATTGGAGGTGACATCGCTTCTTGACGGACGGATGACGTGGGGCCAGAGAGCTGCCACAAGGGACCAGAAGAGTTTCACCTTGTCCTCTGTCAAACAGGGGAAGGAAAAAGTGATGGATGTTAGTGACCAATGCTTTGTCCTCAAGCCTTGTCTCCAGTCTGGGTCACAACGCAGTGATTTCCTCCCGTGCCTGACAGCAAATACAAATCCACCGTCGTATTTTTAAATGTATTTCAAAAAAAAACCCACTGAGATGGGAAGTTACTATTTATATGATATACACACGTTGTATACACACACACACTGTACACACACACACACACACACGTATCATGTAGCAGTAAGAATGCTGACTGTGGACATGCTCAAGGAAATGCGTTCTTTGTATTTTGGAGGGGAGGGGCCGATTCCAAGAAGGACTCTATATGTGCATAATCGATGCATTTAACAATTTGCATGAGAAGATCCTGCCTTAGTTAAGATAAAATGGCAAATGCAATGGCATAAATCACGGTGAACTGCAGCAAAACTGGCTATTGCAATATTCAATGCTTCGTACGCCAAGTTTCATCTCTCATATCTTAGTAAGAGCAACAGTACTTAACTCATATAGTGATTCCACATCCACAGATCATAGTGTTTCACTAAGAAGGAAGCCATCCTTATTCCCATTTTACAGCTGGAAATGCTGAGGCACAGAGAGCTGAAGCAACTTGCCAGCAGAACAGTGGCAGAGACATGGATGGAACCCGCATCTCCCAAGTCTTTGTCCCCTATTCTATCCACCAAAACAAATCTAGTCTGCCCATCACTACATATATGCTGGTGATGCTGAGCATTTGAAACATATGGGCAAGAGCCGGCCAATTAGTAAACTAGGGTTTTTTTTAAGTGGCTCTGCCTATTGACCCAAGGAAGAGGGAGAGACTGATTCTAGCTGGAGAAGCATCAGAGGAGCAAAGCTGTACATGGCAAAAAGCAACTAAGAAAATGTGCATTTGCCATAATCTTGAAATTTGGGGGGACAGGGAGCAACTTCTGTGGTATGCAAGTGCAGCACTTAGGACAGCAGAGCCCGCTAAGCCATCTAAGCATCACAAAACATACGTCTGAACAATGGAGCAAACTAGTTCATTATTTCAGTGTTTGGAGTGATCCTGTGCTCACAGTTGCCAGAGTCAAAATGGTCGGCTGTATCATTTGGACAATTTCTAGAGCATGGTAGACTGTAAGCAGGGCTGTGCGAAACTACGGTCATTGATTCGATTCAGTGGAGATTTGGCAGCTGAATCTCCAAACCCGAACCGAATCAGGAGACCCTTAAATCTCTCTGAATCGATTCGGAGAGATGTGACGATTTGGACATAGACACAGCTTTATGTTTTTTCTACATATCTCAAGGTACCAGGCAGCTTGTGAACGCTGTGATGCTGGGGTGCATGGAGTGTCCCACTGGAGTGCGGGGAGGAGGTGGGGGGCGTCCCTTGGAAGTGGACCAGAAGCACTTCCAATCCAATTCCAGGTCCACCACAGAGCACGTGGGGAACTCCCCCCCCAGCTTGGTGACTGGTGCCTCCTGGGTCTGGGGGGGTACCCAGGGTCCCCCCACAGCCAATCACTGAACTGGGGGGCACAGGAGGGGTCTGCGGCCAAGCAGGCTGGGGGGCCTTCCCACGCTTCTGTGAAACGCTCCATCCACCCCACCATTGCAGCGTTCATGAGCCATGCTGGTACCACGAGGTATGTAGAAAAAGCATTTAAAGCTGTGTCTATAGCTGAATCACTGATTCTCTGAATCAGCATCAAATCTTCACATTCGGATTCAGCTGAATCGAATCAGGACAGTGATCTGAATCAACCAATTGAATCACTGTCCCCTGAATTGGACCGAACCCAAATCGAATATGGCCCACTTTGCATACCCCTAATTGTAAGTACTGTATAATATACATATATCTTTTATAATATTGTGTACATATATATTTATTTTCATAGATTGCAAGGTTGGAAGGGACCTCAGAAGATCATTGGGTCCAGCCCCCTGCGCAAAGCAGGAAAGACAACTGGGGTCAGGTGACCCCAGCAAGGTGACCGTCCAGTCTCCTCTTGAAGATTTCCAGGGTTGGCAATTGCATCACATCTGGAAGGAGCTTATTCCATGGTCTGGACACTCTAGTTGTGAAGTAGTTTTTCCTAATATTGAGCCTGAAATGGTCTTCCAGGAGTTTGTGACCATGACTCCTAGTTTTCCCCAAGGGTGCCCTGGTGAACAGTTGTTCACCGAGCCCTTGATGTACGCCCCTGATGTAGCAGTAAGGTGCTATCAAGTCCCCTCTGAGCCTTCTCTTTTTCAGGCTGAAGAGTCCCAGGTCCCTCAGCCTTTCCTCGTATGTCTTGCATTGAAAGTCTCTGACCATACGGGTGACCCTTCTCCAGACTCTCTCAAGTTTTACCACATCCTTGCTAAAGCACGGCACCCAGGACGGGACACAGTACTCCATCTGCGGTCTCACCAATGCCGACTAGAGTAGGAGAATCACTTCTTTGGTTTTGCTGGAGATGCATCGATTGATGCGTGCCAGGGTATTGTTAGCCCTGCTGGCTCCAGCGTAGCCCTGCTGGCTCACGTTCATACTGTGGTCTATTATTACCCCCAGGTCCCTTTCATTCAGGGTGCTGGTCAGGTTGGTGTTGCCAAGCCTGTAGGTGTGCAGGGGATTGTTCGTCCCCAGGTGGAGCACTTTACATTTCTTGATGTTGAACTTCATCTGGTTACGGTCCGCCCAACTTGCCAGTCTGTCTAGGTCTGCCTGTATCTGCAGCCAGTTTTCAAGCATGATCACGCTTCCCCATAACTTGGTGTTGTCCACAAACTTGTCCAGTGAGCTCTTCACACCCATATCCAAATCATTGATGAAGATGTTGAAAAGCACTGGGCCAAGCATGGACCTCTGCGGGACACCACCGGCCACTTCCCACCAAGATGACACAGATCCGTTCATTATAACTCTCTGGGTCCTACCCCGCATCCAGCTTCCTACCCACCTGAGTGTTGAACAATTAAGATCATCTTTAATTTCTAAAGCAGGCTGTACTAATATTTGTAGCAAAGTACTTGGATCAATCATTCCCTACAAGTGAATTTAGATCCAAAAAGAACTCCAGACCTTCAGTGTGTTCTGCAGAACTCACATTTTCTTTTAAGGATTTGATCAAGAAAGGAATTTAGCACCCTGGAGCAGTCAGGATAGAGAAAAATAATAAATATAATCTTGGCATTTGAGAGGTTTCATGGCCGTGACTGTTTATTTTGTTCTTGAGGAAATTATTTGTATAGTTTGTAATACTGCAGGAAAAGCCAAGAGCCATTGGGATAGGTGCTTTAAGATTAAATAAATGAACAAATACGAAAGTATCTTCATTTGAATCGCAGACTTTAGAAGGCAGCTTCATTTGTCTAAAGAGGAGGCTTTTACGACCCGATACACAAAAACATTATGACAGATATGCAAATCTGATATTTTCAGGCAGGAAAGGTGAAACGCCTATATCTGAAAGGTTGAAGTGTGATCTTTAAAAGGAGCCTGAAGCTGGTTTCTGTCATCTTTCTTTCTCTCCTTGATTCAATCAACTGACCCATAGCTACAGAAGTTAGGGTTTCATTGGTAGTAGGAAGAGGAGTGCCAGTCCCAGAAACTGGATCATTCAGCTTCAACCAGTTTACCTCTCGTCTCAAAAAAGCCTTTGCACCTTCCAAAAAAAAAAAAAAAAAAAAGACTCGTTTACAATGGCAAGGGTAAGGCAACCTGAATCTAAGACTTGCTACCCCTGTAGTGTTATGCATACATCGCTGTAGAAAAGAAGAGCTGGAAGGGACGCCCGAGGTCATCCCTAGTCCAACCCCTGCTCAAGGCAAAATCATTCCTGTCTAAACCATTCCAGGTACGTGTTGGTCTAACCTGCTCTTAAAAACTTCCAAGCATGGAGCTTGCACAACCTCCATTAGTAGTCTTTTCCAATGCTTACCCACCCTCACAGTGAGAAAATTCTTCCTAATCTCCAACCTAAATTTCCCTTGGTGCCATTTAAGATTACTCCTCCTTATCCTGTCCCCTGTGGCAATAAAGAATAGTCTATCCACCATCCTCTTTATAACCACCTTTTCAATAGAAGACTATTATTAAATTCCCCCCGAGTCTACTCTTCTCCAAACTAAATAGTCCCATTGTTCTTAGTAATGCACAAACACACGCTGAGGACCGGCTTTATTTGCTTTGGTACAAACCACTACTATTTTTATGCTATTTGCTCACTACAAAATCATATCCAACCCAGCAACCTGCTAATTTCTCATGAGGAAGGTGGCAAAAGCATTTTGCATGTCTCCCCACTTTCCTGCCCTTTGTCCTTCCCTTTGCATTCCTAGCTGTGTTGCCATTTTTCCCCCACAGTTAATGAGCCAAAGGGAAAGTTATCTTTACAGCTGCAACGTCTTTCTTCTCTCGAACATGAAAAAGGAAATGCGCCCTCCTTTTTCTTCCTTTCCTCATACTGATAGTATGCTTCTTGTGCAGTCTTCTCTAGCCCCAAGCCTCAGAGATGTCATTTACCTATTAATGTTACATTGCTTAGGTCTATAAGCTAAACTTATATAGTGCTGGGTTTGGGGGCTGGGTTTTTTTTAAGTGTATGACTTAGACTTGAAGATGCTGAGAATTTCTAAGTTATTCTTGTACACATAAAAGTTTTAGTGCAACTGTGCAAACCTTTATTTTTCTTTTAAGAACTGTAAATTATCCAAAGATCTTTTTCTTTGGAGCTCTTCCAGTTCATTCTTCCCCCTCCCTACTAGCAGAGCTGCAGACAACTTAGGCAACCCGCTAGACAAAGCTGATGAGTATAGTACATAAAGTATGTGAAGAGCTTGGCTAAGTAGCAGAAAGGCCCTTTCCAGCTTTCTTGGGAGCAGATGTTCCCAGCCGTCCGCCTCAGCCAACCCAAACGATAGTGAGCGGCTTCATTCATGTGTAACCTCAGGAGTGCTAGGACAATGCACTGCATATATACAGCATGGCACTTTGAAGGCAGATCAGCTGAATTAAAACCCTGAAAAGGATCTGTCTCAAAGATTTAAAATGCATCACAATTTTCTTTAACTAGAATGCTTTTTTTAAAAAAAAAATTAAAAAAACAAAAACAAAAAAACCCATCCAAATCTACAGCTAGCAACCGAAAGCCAGCAAAGTGCATTTTCATTCTACTTTAGCAGTGCTGCAGGGATATGAATGCTCTTCATTTCCTTTTTAAATGTTGAGCTGCCTCATTTAAATGCAGCTCATATAGCACCCAGGCTCACTTCTGGATCACTAAGAAATTGGTCCGCTTTGAAAATGTCAGGTTCTGGTTAGCAATTCAAATGACCACAGTGGTAATTACGCCTTTTCATGTTCTGGCATGTTGCACTGCATCAAAACTGACATAAATGCCTGGTTTTATAATATCACAGCATGGAAATAAATGTCCAAAACGATATGAAAATGTACTAGTAAGAGATTAATAACTGTTCTTCTAGGAAGAAAGATGGCTCTTTTCAACCAGTTTTTTTTTTTTTTTTTTTTTTTTTTTTTTTTTAAAAATCTTCCCCTATAGTATCTCTCTTTGATTTTTTTTTTTTTTTTTTTTTTTTTTTTTTTTTTTTTTTTTTTTTTCCTTTTTTTTTTTTTTTTTTTTTTTTTTTTTTTTTTTTTAAAAGCCTCTCCGATAGCATCTCTCCTTGAGGGGAACTGAATTATATTATCACTCACAAGCCATAATGATTTCTGTCAGCATCAGTCAGAATACTTGAAGGAAAAGGGGTGGGGGAAGCCAGGAAGAAGAGGTGGGGGGAAAATAATGCAATCTTATAAACAAGTCCAGGGAGATACTCCTGGAAGGTTCCCCTCCAGCATGTTGATCCCTCTCCCCACCCAGCAAAGTCAAACATATTTCAAGTGTTTTATTTTGATCATAGAAGGGAGGAATGTGGACAGGGAGCAATGCATCGTGAGTGATGTGCTCCACTATGCAGTCTTCATCTCTGATGCATCGTTTTAAACTACCAGTGTAAAGCAATACGGATAGAGGAAGCTTTTGGGGGTTTTTTTGTTTTGTTTTGTTTTTTTTAAGGGAAGAGAAAATATCTTTTGGAGCCTAAAATGTCTGTGGAAGTTAGTTTTGTAAAATAAACACATTCAAATTAAAACAAGCAAGTTGTGCCCTTGATAGAGCTCTTTTGCAGAGGCTTATTTATAATGGCGCTTCCAGGCTACTTCCCAGCTACGGTGTTACTTATCAATATAGCTTGCTGCTTGTTATAAAGGGGAGTAGATAACAAGTCTCAAGGCCAGCTCCATTCCAGTTACTCTCCCACTGATCACCAGGCTGAAACAAGATCTCAGAGATAAAAGCCAGTAACCAATGAGGTTTTTGTAGTTGCCATCAGTGAGGTTGGATCTGGCCATATATCCCCATATCCATCCCAAGCCAAGAGAGATTTCCCAAGAGGAACAGCCTTCTACCCCCCCTGTTGAGACCTTCCAGGCACAAGACTGAGAACGTGGCACTTGACCCCTTCTTGAGGAACAGACCCACAGCACAGAAGCTCCTGACAGCATCTTTGGATCTCCCAACAATTACAGGGATGCCGGAAACTGCAGGTCTGCTAATCCGATACCACGGACTGTGCACGTCCATGTGCTGATGCCCTTCTTAGTTTCCAGTTTTCACTCAAATCAATAGGGCTCTTCCCATCAAGACTAAATGTTCCTTGGAATGTTTTTAATTGAGTGGATGCAACATTCGACAGTCATTGCACTAAAAATCAAGTCATAAACTGAGTGTACTCCCTATAACAAAAATCAAAAACACAATACTTCACTTTTTCCTCTCTTCTGTGGGCAGAAAGAGATAATGAATGTTCAACCTCTGCTCATCATACAGTTAACACACTGTTGCAAGATGCTTGTATGCTACAGTGATGAGCATGAAGCAGCTCCCAGCCTAACTGCAACTTAAGAAGTTGGGGTCATATACTGAATTCTGACAGGGCTCTTTACTGGTGCTCTGTATTGTGGCATCCCATTCTCAACTGCAGGATATTGACTGCTGTTGGTTTCTGCCACCTGTTACCCCTTGCCATGTGTGCACACATTTGTAACTCCCTCAAACTCTCCATCCACTATACAGTCATATACACAGCTTCTTAGGTCTAAAAAGCTCACCGCTGGAATGCTGCATCCTACGTTCTTGCCTGTTATCTCATTTCTCTGCCAACAAGAAAATAACTCTTGGAGACCAAGTCTTCCCCACTGTCCAGAAGACGGGAGAGTAAGAAATAGTACATGCATAGCAAGCACCTTCAAGGATTTCAATGTGCTTTCTAAGTATAGGCTGACCATATAGAAATCCTGGAAATCCGGGACATCAGGACCCCTGCTTCCCCCCAAGTCACTGGGGTGGGGCTGGGTGCCAGACAGGCAACAGTGCATGCCCACCCACATGCAAGGTGCTCCATGCCACTCCACCTCCCAGCCAGACTGCACCCCATGCCCCTTGTGTTTCCAGGATGCCCATTATATTCCCCAAAAGCCGGCCGTGACCAGCCTCTCAAATCGTGGACTGTCCCAGCTAAAATGGTACATATGGTCATCCTATGTATTACTTTATCTATAAATTAGATTCTGCTTTAATTATAGAGGCATTACCACCCCACTATGTTTCCTCTATATCCCTAGAAGACAGGGAGTTTCACATGGAAGGCACTCCCTAGGAACTGACCTCTACCTCTGTAGCTTCCTTCCTGTCTCGGGACAGAGACAAGAGTCAAGGCGGCAAACCAGCCTAGCAATGTGCAGTGCTACAAATCTCTTCAACCAGCTCTTACATACTATCTCGACAATAAAATAACATCTTTCAATGAAGCCTTTTCAACTGGGTCTATTAGTCCACCCTAAACTTAACCTTTGCTTTGCATATTAAAAAAAATAAAATAAAATAAAAAATAAAAATTGATGGATGGTCCCAGGGAATACTGAACAACATTAAATCGCTCACTTCCCTTCCAAAACACTAAGAACACTTCTTGATAATTCACATCTCATACAGCTTGCCAGTAGGGACTGCTCCTATACAGCATTTGTATATTCATCTATTCATGGCTAAGATATCATAATCTATTGACTGAGGGTAAAACAATGCACAAACCAATAAACCAAAAAATGACTACAGAGAGAATGGATTTCTACAGAGACATGAACATCCACACAGGACAATATTATTTAGACTATTTATTGTCCTTAATGCATGGAAAATGAAGCAGAAGAATTCAGAGACATCTGGAATCCATTTCTGCTAGGGAGACTTTGGGGAAGAAGGGAACTCGCAGAGTCATATGCCAAAACAGTGAAGAGAGTGCTGCCCTTCCTTAATTCATGATCACTTAAACCTTACAGAGGTGGTCAGAAACCTGCAGCCTCTTGAATTACTCTTCTGTCTTTTGCACAGAAAGGTGAGAATTATATGCATCAATAAAAACATGTAATTATTTCTCATTAAATCAAAAAAAGCACTAAAAAGGCCATTTTCTCCCGACATTTTAAAGCAAGGCTAATGTTCACTTTAATTTATTGAGCAATTTTGTTTTGGGTTGTTTGGGGTTTTTTGGTTAGCACCTATATTATTACAATGAGAGTTGCCAAATGATTCCTCCCCATTCTAGTTCACAAAAAAGGCTGATAAGAAAGGAAGAAACATGCAAGATATACGGATCAATTGCCCGTCTCGAGTCACTGACAGACGTCTTTGCAGATTCTAAAAGTTCTGTTTCAGAAAGGAGACAGAACAAGAGAGACGAAGCCTCAGGACTGAGACTGAGAACTCAGTTGTCAATGCATTACTTGACATGAGTATTCAAATTAGAACGCCCCATAAACACTTGCAAGTAGGCATGAGAGAACAGGCATCGTAAAGGGTTTTGCTATTGCTGGGGAGTGATTGTAAAAAGCCACCCACTTTAGCCCAGCACAAGTGCACAGACTTGTTTCCAATGGAAACAAAACCCTTCACTTCTTCCCCCAAACTGCAGTTTAGTGAAGTGCAAACTGCTGAAAAGCAGTTGTATCCCACCCCAGAGGTAGCTGCAAAGGACCTTACATGGAATTTCAGTTTAAGCCAACACGTACGACTTGACATGTTAAGTTGAAAGGGAAGCACTTGCTTATGACAGGGCTGTCCGACTTCTTAGCGGTCAGGGGCCGCACAAGGCACAGGCTGCATCAACAGGGGTCATGCACTAATCCAAGCCATGGGCCCCTGGGCTGCATCCCCCACTGTACCACATGCACAGGCAGCACCCTCCACTGCTGCACCTCGAGCATCCCCTCCACCCCCTACCTTCCCCCTGCACCATACCCACAGGTGGCCACCTCAGCTGTTGCACTGCAACACACCATGGGCTCCAACACTATGGGCTATGCTACCCCACATCCTGGGGTGGGAGTAGGAAATAAAAGCTCAGGGAGGAAGGGTGAGTCTAGACCCTCATCTTGTAGCAACAGGCAGAGCAAAGAGGGGGAACAACAGCCTGGTAGGAGCCCACAGACAATATACTTACCCCTCACCGGCTGCACAGAGCTTGCAGGCAAACGTCTCCTGTATATTCTAATGGACTCACATCCTAAACCCCCTAATTCAGGTGAAATCAATGGGGTTTTCTTGAGTGAAATTAGGACTTGTGCTTGGCTGGGGATGTCGACATACAAAGCGAGCTCCCATTGGCAAAGGCATCTAACAACTGAAAGGGGGGACAGGAGGGGAACAGGAGACACTTCTGTTGAAGTGAAAGATGCTCAAGCATAATGTGCAAACATTTTGGGGCAGTGACCATCTTTCCTTCTCTGCACAGTGCCTTGCACAACAGGATCCTGGCTGATGACTAGGGCTCCCACCTGCTAACTCATTAAAAATAATTTACAGTAATAAGGCAAATAGGAACCTGGATCCCCAGTGGATAACCACAGTCTAATAATTTACAAGGAACACGTTTAAATTCCACTAATACTCTAACAAGAATATTTTTTGCAACTCTGTTTCATGCTCCCTGAGAATAGTGCCATCAATACAGAATTCAAATGTTTGAAAGCCACAAAGAGCCTGAGCATGTCTTTGACTAATTAAAATTACCCATGTTACAAAGGTCACAAGCTACCCCCTTTGGACATTGCCTAATATTGGCTAAGGTCATTTCATCAAGCAAAATAATGAAGCTATGTGCTCAAAAGGCATGCACAATGCATTTGTTTAATTAACGTGTTCCTGGATTGAGGCAGATTGATGGAGTCATTTGAAATGTGGAAGTCTCGCCATAGTGCTCTTCAACCATGAGACTATCCAGATGCAATAATATGCAAAGTTTTTGATCAGGTCATCGTTGGATTTCAGCTGAATTATTAATCAGGCGACAATATTGTTTGATATGAAAACAACCTCTTTCTTTTAAAAAGCAGCAATTATTCTAATTTTAAAATAATGAGAAGCACTTTTGAAATTCAAATGAAGACGAAAAAATTGTGAATTTATTTCAGTGTTCTGAACACATAATTGCGACAGATGTATCTTCAAGTTTCTTATCTATATTAGGATTAGTCCCTTCGCCGGCAACATGACAAGAGGAGACAGAGCCAGAACAACAAGGAGGTTCTAATCTCAGGTTCTGAAAATGAATAGCTGCATACTCCTGAACAGGTCCCAACCCCTCTCGGTCTCAGTTGTCTTGCCTGCGATACCATAAAGTTATGGGCTCAATTCAGAAACTGTGGGGTGTGGTTCTTCAGCCTGTATTATGCAAGAAGTCAGCCCAAGTGATCACAGATCACTATGGCAATAGGTTTGGCACCTCTGAACCTACAAGCAACCCAGCCCAACAGGTAGGAGGGTGCTCTAAAGTCTTGGCCAAGATGTGATCCAGGCAATTATAATTGTTATAAATGATTGCACCAGCATCCCTATTTTTCAGTAAAATGCCCCCCCTCCTCCCATTTCAGCAAGGACTTCCATAATATAACAACATAAATAAAGTGGGAGAATATCAGTTTAAAAGGCCTTTGTCCCATTCGCAGAGCATGTGTGTCCTTGATAAAGCATTTCCCACTGGGATTAGTTTCTCTCTGAACACAAATCTCACAGCTAGTCACTCAGCGTGATCCGACTGAACCACATGACTATCAGCAATTTATTTTTTTAGCATATTGGCACTAACAAACTCAGAAACGTAGTAAATGAAAATAATCTCCTTATGTCACAGAGTAAAAACCTCATTTTTCCAGACACTGATCTGATTACTGTATAAATAAAGCTAATCAGTGTAATTACACATTTAAAAAGTGCATGCTGTGGATCCACAGATCATCACAGACAATTCTTCCTTATGCACCAGCTGTGTCTCACCCTTGCTAAGCTAGAGTTTTTCTTATGTGTTGTCCCTGCTTAAAACTTGTTTTTAAATTCCTCTTTTGAGCTTATTCTTTTTTTTAAGAAAGAACAAACACATTGTCAATTGAGCAAAGAAAACAAAACATGAGTCTTAACTGTAACCAGAATATTTTGGGATTTAAATAAAAGCCTGCCAGAGAGCACTAGCTGCAGTAATGCTGATTTGATATAGCTATAAAAATAGATACAAATAGACAATTAATAATACATAGATGTGTGTGTGTGTGTGTGTGTGCACGCATAATTACATATGTATATTAGATATAAACAAACAAACATATATAGGCATATATATTATCTATATGTTGATTAGATTAATAATATACAGAACCCCAAAAGGTACTAGCTTAGCTACAATCTGGCCAGCCGACTTTGTAGTAACTTCTACTGAGATCATACTAACTCTACGCAAGTGGAAGATTCAAGGCAGTACGGCTTTATATCATCAAGACAAACCATTTTTGAGCTAGGGTCCAAAGGCATTCTCTTGCACACAGGTTCAGCAACTCTGGGCAAAAAAACCGCTTTGCCGTTTCTGGCAAATATCCTGCCCTCAACAAATGCATTTTATGCTCATACATAGCCTCTTGGCTCCTTCCTTCCATAGCCATCTGCTGGCATGAAATTGTGCCTACTTACTAGATGATGTGCCAGTTTTATTAGGGCAGAGACAACAAGCATAGGTAGTTTTAAATAAACAGCACACGCAATTCATTTACAGCCATCTTACCATAAAGATGCAACAACACACTACAAAAAAAGAGGGATACTGCATTTTCAGGCCCAAAAAGCAGCCACCAATTAAGCAACTTAATGCAACACATTAATAATTTTTACTTCTGCACATGACCAGGAGGACAACATGACTGTTAGGTTCAGTACCACTGGCACAGATAAGCGAGCATTAAAAAAAAAAAAGTCAGCCTTGCGGCAAAGGGCAACCAGTTGGGACAAGCACTGAAGAGCAAAGTTGATGGAGCTCAAGCACACACATGAACTTCCACTGAGAAGGTGGGAACCAGACAGGCTCATGTAAACAGCATTGGTCTTCAATTGGAGGCTCATTTTTCTACACAAAAATTGGGTTTCTGTAACTCCAGGAATTGAGGCACAAGGGGCATTTATAGACATGCTCCAAGAGTGGGAGGAGGGGGGGGGGGTTGCTTTAATTAGAGCAGCTCCAAGAACCACTCTAATTAAAGCACCCAGAGCATCAGTGTCACGGCCGGGTCCTACAGGAGGGCCGTGATCTCCTTAAGGCCCCCTCTCCGTGCCTATTCGGCCCAAGGGCACCCTCTATTCTCGCCCGCCACGTCTTTGATGTTCAGTATATATGTTGGGAGGCTGCCTTGCGTCTCCTAGGCACGGTTAGCTGGGACCTCCTTCCCCATGCTCTCCCGGACCCACCGGGAGTCTCCCTGTACACTGGGTGCGTTCCAGGCACCCTAGCCTTATGGGCTACGTGTGGCTCCTACCAACCCCTAATACCACGCCCCAAGCCTCGCAGATGATTTTGACAGACCAACGTCCAGTACAACTCGCCCGCTTTCCCGGGCCTTCTCTGTTGTACTGCCCTCTCCTGGGCTCTCCGAGCCCACTCGGGGCCCTCCCTGTGACGTCGCCCCTCTCTGGGGCCGCCTTCCCTGCAATGTCGCCCCCCTTCTCTGGGGCCTTCTCTAAATAATCTAGTCCACTCCCGGGACTTGCTATCAAGTCTCCGGTCCTCTAGGCCCGCCGCACTGCTACCCTCTCTTATGCGGGCTCACTGCACTGCTATCCCCTTTTGCCGGGGACCACCGCAGCACCTTGCCCTTCTCCTGGGGTGCCGTACTGCTAACCCCTTTCGTCGGGGTCCACCGCAGCACCTTACCCTTGTCTGAGGTCTGCCGCTGTGCTCACTACGCCCGTCTTGGGCTTCTCAATAAGGCGCTCCCCTTCTTCGGGGTTCGCCGTGCCCACCTTGGGCTTCTCAATAGTCCCCCCTTTCTCTGGGACTCTACACACCCGCACCAGGCTCCCCAATAATAATGCTGCCCCCTCTTTGGGTCTCGCTGTGCCCACACTGGGCTTCTCTAAAGTGCGCTCCACCTTCCTGGGGCTCACCACGCCCACGCTAGGGCCTCCTAGTAGTGCCCCCTCCTGGGGCTCGTCGTGCCCACGCTGGGGCTTCTCAAAACGCCCCTCTCTAGGGCTGGGGTCTACGCGCCCTTACTGGCGCCGGGGTTCTCCCACTCCCTTGTGAGTCCCCGTTGAGTATGCTGCGCCCCCCTCAGGCGCTGGGGCCCCCACCCCTCTGGGGGTCCCTATGAGGCCTCCTCCAACCCCTTATAGCCTCGCCCTAGCCACCGGTCTAATACAAACACAAAGCAAACACAAGCCTCCTGGCTATAACCAAAACCTAAGGCACTGGGCCATAACAACATAAGCCTCCTGGCTGTAATTCAACATCATTGCTCCAGCCTCTGGAGCTCTGGTGAGCTATACTTGCCATCAGGGTTCTCCCTATATCCTGGCTGAGGGAGCTCCTGCCTCTCCAGCTGCTAGCAGGCAACTACTAGCCTGGCTTCAGCCCTGGGCTTTATAAAGGCCAGGCCCCGCCTCCTACAGGCAGCTGACTCTCATTAGTTGCCCCAGCAACCCACAGCTGTACTCCCTAATCACTGCTAGGGCTCCTTATGCACTGCCAGAGCTTTTCCTCTGGCAGTTTTCCCCTCTTTAGGAGCGGGGTAGCGAGGTGCCCCGCGACAATCAGTGTCCCCACACTGAAAAATGGTGGTGGCGGCACTTTAACTAAAGCCCATTGAACGAGCTTTAAAATACCCTCCACTGCAATTTTTCAGTGCAGGGACGCGGATACAAGTGATGCTGGAGTCTGCCCGAGTGTGGTAATTACCGCGATTAATCAAGTCTGCTCCGACGTGCTGCAATTACAGCACGTCGGAGCAGCCTTGCTGCGTGTATATAGGTGCCTGTGGGTGGGTGCCAAATTTCAAACCTATTTGAACATTGTGGCCATTCACTTTACAGCAACCCCAACAATCGTGTCTCCCACTATGCCACATATGCATGGCAAGATGCACGATTTTGGGATCGGGGATTACTTGCAGTGCAGGGGTAGCTTCAGGCCAGAAGCCGGGGGGCTGGATCTTAGGCTCTTAGCTAATTCCTGGATCCCTTCCTGCCCGGCATCACAGCTCCTGAATCCACTTGCCTGCAGATGGTAAGCCAGCTACTCTGAACCCCAAAATGTATTCTTCCCTCTCACTGTAGCCTTAATGCTAATTCAGAACCATAGAAAAGAGATCATCTCGCAGCTGTTATAAATCAGCATAGTTCTACTGACTTCTGCAGAGCTATGTTGACTATCAGCAAGACCCTTATTTTATGGGCATCAGCATAGCTCCATGGGTGTCAGTAGCTGTGACAATTTACACTGCTGAAGAGCTGGCTCTGAGTATTCTGGGGATGCGAATTAGATGCTCAGTGCTGGAATCAGAAAATCTCCTGTTAAATGCACATCGAATATTTAGTGTTCGGAGCATGTCTTGGCTCTACAGCAAACTCTACATTCACAAGTCAAATATTTGTTTTGTTTGTTCCCTGAGCCCATAGAGTAGCTACAATTATTTATAGATTTATTTCTGCTCCTTGCTGGATATAGCTGAATATTATTAACTACACCACTCAGATGTTTTCAATAGAAACACACCCCTCTCGTAATTTATTTGTGAAAGATCCAAGAAACTATGAAGAATGCCTTTAGAGTTGAAATTCCAGCCATGAAAAAAATAGTTACGGTCAGTATTCTTCTCACAATTGTTCATGCCGCTAGGATGCAAGCCAAGTCTGCTAACATATAGCAACCACAGTATAATATAGACTTTTCCATCAGAGGGACAGATCCAGGCCCTAACGTAACCTTTTTGCACTGCTGGTGGAAAGAAGAGGTGGGGAGGGAGGTCAAGCTGACTTAATACAGCTGCTAGAATTTCTCCTTCTATACGGAGAATTCAAAGGACACACACAGAGGGTGCTCTGCCCCTTGCCTCTGGTTATTTTGTCTGGGGTCCACATAGGATGGGAATCCCTGAATGCATTAGCACTCGGCAACCCAAGAACTTGTTAGCTAGTGGCATGAAAGACAACAGCTGCGAGTCTACTCGAACTTACATCCAGAACCATATTATCCCTAGGAACTCCCGAGAAAAGCAGAGTAGAGATGGGACATTTTAGCCCTGGCTTTCACTTCGCACTTGGTGCGCACCGGCTACACTCTTGGCTTCCTGAGGATGCAGCAAACACTTGTTTTGGACTCAATTCTGGCAAGAAATTAAAGAAACCAGGAATATTCCCTTCCCTTTGAAAAAGCGTCTGGATAAACTCCAATGTATTCTGGCCAATAGCTCTTCCAAGGAGAAAATGTGGGGGTGTGCCCAAGGCGGGGAGAGAGCTCTTGTTCACAGTGGGTGGCAGCTCAACTGGCACATAATCTCTGAGATATCGGTGTTTACCGCCAGTCCGAAAACTTATTCCACATTAATCTGATTTCTATTCATTCCTACAATTTCTGGACTATAATTACATTATGGATTTCATAAAGTGAAAGCTCGAAAGCAACAATTTAGCCCCGTCTGAACGGGAGCAAGATTACACTTGCTCAAAATTCTATAGAATTCGTTCGTGTTTGCAGGATTTGCAAACGGCTGCGGGAAAAGAGGATTATTGTAACCACTTTTTTTTTTTTTTTTTTTTTTTTAATGCTTGTTTATCTATCGTGGTGCAAATAACATCTGTAGCCATCATGCTTTAGCGCACTGAGTTTCCAAGAGACAGAACCATAGCAGGGAGACGGACCTGTTAGAATACATCAACATACGCACCTCCCTGCCAACACAAAAGTGTCGCCATGGCTGTATTTATTAATGCTCTAGCCTGTCTATTGCTAGAAGACCCATTATAGGAGGGGAAACATCCTGCTGTTTCAAGGATGACACCTTCCTTCTCAAAAAAGAAATGGGACACTCCATGATTCAGAAACAGCTTGAGCACAGCTGGATTGTTCATTATACAGGACAATATTTAAACAAAAGCACGTGCACGCATTTAAGCATAAGTGCTCTTCTGAATAGACACGTTTGTCCTGAACTGAGTCCTTAGTCAGAATGACAGTAGAAACACCGATACATTTCTTTACTACCAGAGACTGTGCATCATCCACGCTAACCCACCGGTTATGAATGATCTTTTCCAAGAATTCCCTTAATCACTTTTAGCATTAGATCTCTTCTCCTCACTCCTCTCATACTTAAGTTGTCAACACCGTGTCTATGAGGTTAGAAACTGCCGTTATCCCTAGACTGACCATACATCCCATTTGGCTGGGACAGTCCCAGATTTTGGAGGCCACTCCCAGTTGTCAGGTAAAAATTAAAAGAGCATCCCGGGCTTGGGGCATGGAGTCAGAGTGGCATGAGCTGTGAAATAGGAAGCTGTAGCAGACAGTAAAATTGCCCTAAAATAGCTTAGCTTGATTATTGGAATGACCATTAAAAAGGGGAGCCTTTACTGTGAAGTAAAGAACAATGCGTCTTTAATGGGCCATTTACTCCCCTAGTTGCCTGAATAGTAATACCAGATTTGCACCACACTACCCAACCCCACTTCTGGCTGCAGCAGTGCTGCGGACTTGTAAGTGGGGGTGGCAGGGAGGGGAGTGTCCCAGGTGTCACATTTTCCCATATGGTCACCCTAGTTATCCCCATTTTACAGAATTGAAGTCAGAGGCAGATATTAATCCAGTGTACACACTGCCCAGAATTAAAGAAGGAAGCTGTAAACTGAATGTTGGCCAGCAGTGTCCCAGACAAGCACTGGACCAACCTTCCTTTTCACCTCCTCCTGTCCTGGCTTTGACAGGCACCGGGAATATTTACCTGAAAAGAGAATCAGATCTATTCTTTTGGAAGGGAAAATCCCATCCAAATTCATGGCAGCTTGAGCCCTTTGCAACAGGGAAATATCCAGGCCTAAAGGAACAGAAAAAGCAAAAGAGAAATAAAAGACATGTTGCACCTTTTCCGTCCAGTTGTGTTTTAAGAGGAGAGAGTCTGTTACAAATACAGCTGAAAACCAGAATTTAGGATCCTTACAGCTAGTGGCCTTGGAAAAAAAAAAAAAAGACAATACTGTAAAAAGCAAATAATTTTGACAAGCACAGCTCCCAGAAAAAAGTTCATATCAGTATTGATGATGGAAACTATACAGAAATAGGTCAAGCAGGTGCTTAAATACTATGGAGATGCATAGAATATAAAGACACAGGCAGACAAGGAAACTTGTAGTTATCCAGAAGGACAGCTTACCCCACAGCTGTATGTCATGGCCCATTATGATAGCTTCAAAAGAATTTAAGACCAGAGAAAGTAATGAAAGCTTAAAACCAGAATGCAAGAGATAATGCCATGTTGTACAAAGGAAGATATTAATCCAATGTATCCATTAGCCACAGAAAGGAGAGAAGAAAATAAGGTTGCTGATAAAAGGATTCATGGAGCTGCACTTTTCTAAAGGTTTAACAAAGCAATTACTGAAGTCTGTGCTAAAACCTCCTTACAGTTTTAGAAAGGCAAGCAGACACATTGTAAATGAACACAAACACTTGAAAAAAAGCTTTGAAAACTGTGCTATGTCCACAGTGTCAAGCCCAGAATAAAGCAATACCTAAGCATACCTCTGAACATAGTATCTGTCTTTGCAATAGAACTATAAATTCCTAATTGGAGAGCAAATACTGGTTTTAAAACAACAGTGACAGCATTGCTTGCCACCACTTAAAGAACCACATTTATTAACACTGCTCCCAAATGTATAGACCTGTGGCAAACCCCATGGGCAAGATGATACAGATCACATACATCAGATCACATCAGCATACAGGGCTGCTACATGGTAGAGCACCACTGACTTAAAAGATGAATCCAGGACTTCTTACTCAACAGTATGCACCTGATACAGGATGTTGACTTTTTAAAATCAGAAGTGGCACACCTCAACACCTCATGGTGAGAGCCCAGTACTTCCAGTCCACTTCTGGGTCTCCTGGGGAGCATGACGGAGGGTCCCCCCATAACCCCCTCCAGCTTGGCAATCAGCTGCAGGGGGACCCCGGGTGCCCCCCCAGGCCCAGGAGGCACCACTTGCTGAGCCTGGGGGGCACAGGGGGGCCCCAGTGTGCTCCCCAGCAGACCCAGAAGTGGACCAGAAGTGCTTTGGGTCCACTTCCAGGTCTGCTGCCAAGCACTCAGAGGAGCCCCCCGTGCTTCTGTGGGATACTCCATGCATCCTACCATTGCAGTACTCACGAGCCCCTGCTACCTAGAGGTATGCAGAAAAAACATATAAAGCTGTCTATGTCTAAATCACCGAATCTTTCCAAATCGATTCGGAGGGTTCTAATTTGATTCAGAGAAATTAAAGGGTCTTCCGATTAGATTTGGATTCGGAGAATCAGCCACTGAATCGGGCCAAATTTCTGCTGAATCGAATCAGGGACAAAAGCTTTGCGCAGCCCTAATGTTCATGTGCCATTCATATGATCTGAGCATGCAGTCAATAGTCAGGCACAATGAGAGTACCTATATTCTGTCTTCTTAAAATACTCCTGCAATTCCTATTTGCATTGTAGCTGTCTCTTTGCCTTCAAAATGTGAACACCTTTGAGTTAATTATGAGGTTGTCCTATTGCAAGAGTCCAAAAAACTTGTTTCAAGATCAAAGATGTATAATAGGCAACACTAAAAACATGGAGTTCATATACATTTGTTCTTGATTATATTACTTTAAAATTAGGACTGATGAATTTAATCTTGTAAAATACAATTTATCACGCATGCATTACATTTACCCTGACATTAAATACAAGTAACCCAAGAAAAACCAAGTTAGTTAATATGGTAAGCTACCACAACTTTACATCTTTCTTCAGCTCACATATTCACAGTTCTTGATTTGGATTTTAAATTCTCTCTCTAGAAAATTCATAAGAAAAGTGAAAAACCAGCGATGACAAGGATGAAAGGCATGCTAAGAAAATTTTCATTCGCTTTTATCACCTTTCAGTTCAACGTTTTTTTGTTTTTTGTTTTTTTACTTAGATGCCTTACTCCTTTACATTCAAAATTTGAAATCTTTTCCCATTTGGTCTTACAAACATCATTTCAACAATCATAAAGGCCAGGTACAGAAACTATACCTATTGCGCGGCAGGCACACAGAAATTGCTCTACAGCCATAAGTGAACAGACAGCCAGTACATAGTGGACTGTGAAAATGGCAGCTCCCGCTCCAAGATAACCCTGGAAGGACGTGGTATCAGACTTCAGCGCTGTAGGTTAGAGTGCCATAACAAAAATCTGTACCAGATCCCATCGCTACTCATGGTTGGTCACATTCTGCCAACATCCCATGGAGCATTTCAGCACCCCACTCACCTCCCCGCCATCACGGGGCGGTGGTCTCATCTAGGCCAAGGCTCATCTCTGCCTGATCATTGGGCCGGCCCTATGGCCTGACAAAAGTCAGCAAAGTCTCTGCCCCTAGGCCTGCCCACATACTTCTGGGTAGCATAGATCCATCCACACAAAGAAAACTGTTTATTGCTGAATTTCTCTTATTGCATATTGTCATGGGTGCAGGTGAGCAATTGCCAAATGTGGGTCTGCTGCTGTTTTCCTTCTGCCCACAGTTAACCTGTCTTAAGAATGGATTTATCTGCATTGATTTCTGGCACTGGACAAGTTCCCTAATGAAAGCAAAAAATGTACTTGAACATGCCCAAAATCTGCATCAGCATACTTATACATACTAGTATATAGCATCACCGCTTTCCAACTTGTCTGGGGAAACCAAATGCACATGTAAAATGTAGATCGTGAGAAGCACTTAATGCTCAATACAGGATGCAGGAGTAGAAACTATGAGTCTCTCTCACAAACACAAAATCCCAGAAACCCAATGCATTTTCCCTTGTGAGCCCAGAAGATTCCCTAAAATCTGTACTGGATGTTGCATGTGACCAGACAAACAGGGTGACTCTCCTGAAGCCCTACTGCAGGGGTGGCCACAGTTACTCACCCTTGGAGCCACATCTGATCCTCCAACGAAGTTCAAGAGCCAGAGAGTGGGCGAGGGGGCAGGGGGGACTGTGCTGAACTCCTCCCAAGGGTGCAGGCCCCCAATCTGCCTGCTGGATGAGAGAAGCTGGGTGCTGCCACCTGGGACCAGCACCGGAATGATTGCTACTGCCACCAGTCCCAGGCGGCAGCACCCGGCTCCTCTCATCTGGCAGGCAGTTTGGGAGCTCGCCTGCACCCCTGGGAGGGCTGTGCTGAAGTCCTCCCAGGGGTGCAGGCCCCCAATCTGCCTGCCAGATGACAGAACGATGCTGGGCACAGCCCACACCCAACACCAGGAAGGTGCTGCTGCTGGCCCCAGGCAGCAGTGCCCAGCTCCTGTCACCTGGCAGGCAGATTGGGGGCACACACGCCTGGGAGGACTCAAGCACAGCCTCCGCAGCCCCACCAGGGGTGCGGGTGGGTCCCCATCTGCCTGCCGGCTGACAGGAGCCAGGTGCTGCCAGCCTGAGACCAGCTGGGCCAGGGCAGATCAGCTCAGCTCATGTGGGGCCCCGCCACCCCGATCCCGGCAGCACTTTTTGTACTTGCTGTAGTTGGGAGATAACCTACTTCTGCTGTGTGCAATCTCAGATGTACTGGGTCTGATTCTTCTTTGGGGCTCCAACCTCCCCTACACCCCATCCTAGTGCCACCCAGTTGATATTGTGCCTGTTGTCCTGGGTCTCTAGGACCGTTCCTCTTCTGTTCTTTACTCCTCCATACCTTGGCTGTCTTGAGCCTGGTTTACCAGGGCCATGACTCAGCTGGTCCTCCGATCACTTGGTCAGGCTTGAGTCATGAAGAAGGAACAACGGACACTCAGCTTGGAAGGAAATTCAGGTAAATCCCACCCGAGGGTGCCTACTGGGACCAGCTGTGTCCCCGGTTCTCGTGTCTATAAAGTATCAGCTAATCCTGGGCCAGTGGCCCTCCCAAAAGAAAATAGGAAAGAAAAGAACTGGGCGAGCCTTCCTGGCCTCCTTCACCCTCTGCTGGGGAGATTACTACTCCTTAGATGGTTTGACGTCTCCCAATCAAAAACCTTCACAGGTCATGCCACTTTCCCTGGCGTGGCAGGTTTGTCCACTCGCTCCTCCAGCTTAACTCCGATTGGCTCTTTAATGCCTGTTCCCTTGCTGACTTGCCTCAGCTGCCTCTGGCTTCTTTCTCTCTCCCCTCTCTCAGAGATACAGCCCTGTTCCCTGGGGAGAATCGACAAAGAACAAAAGAAAAAAACAATAGTAAACTTAACTGCAAGAGCGTTGTAGTGCCAGCTTCTTCAGGTTATGCCTTCCCTCAGCATGTCTCGCAACCAGCATTGCCTGCTCCTGCAGCATTCATCCCAGAGAGCTTCAGTAGCAGAGCCCCTCCGGGCTCTCGAGGACCCTCTCTACCTGCTCCTCAGGATCAAAGGATTCTCTTTGAGTGTCCTGGTGTTCCTGACCCTCCTCCGTTGTCCGGCACCCATCTCTTCCTTCCCCTGGCCCTAGCAGTGGGCCAGAAATAGCCACACTGCCATGGGCAGGGCTGATCCTGATTGAGCAGCTGCTGACAAAGCATCGCAGCTGCCGGTCTTTTCTTGATGTCAGTTCCAGTGGGACCAGTGAGTTCTCCCCCATTATGAACTCAGGAGAGTTTTCCTTCACTCTTTTACACTATGCTCCATCACCCCAGGGAACGAGGTGTTGTGCACAAGGCAGGCATTGTCCTCATCAGCTGCATGAAAGTTGGTGGCCCAGTCATGCCCCAGACACCCGAGTTGTGTCTGTGTGTCTGCAGGTGCACATGCATACACATGTGCATATGTGTGCATCCAGGATGCCTGGGTTCTACATGTATGTGTGTGTACACACATGGGATGGACACATACATGCAGAACCCAAGTGTCTTATGCACATGCACAAACACTTGGTGGGTGCAGGGCATGCTGAATGGGCATGCAGGTGGGCTCATGGCCATGAGGATGCGTGCCATGATAATCCACTGTCACATCAGACCCAGGTTGGCTGGCAGGGACATCACAGCCGTCCATCAGGGCAGCTCAGCCATTCGGCTCCACTCAGAAGTCTTTGGAGGTCTGGGGAGCCTGCAGGGCATGATAGGAGGCATGCAAGAGCCCCACCACGACCACCACTGAAAAGTAAACTCGAAATTTAGGCCACTTCTGCTGTGGGCTTCTTCAGTGGTGACACATAGTGGGTGCATGTGACCAGCCACGCTTGCTGCTTAGGTGATGGGCGGAGGGGGGGCAGGCAGGAGTGCCAGTGCCCCCCTGCAAGCGCCGGCCGATCACTGCAGCTGCTTCTGGGAGCAGCTGTAGTGATCGGCCGGCACTTGCTACCAGAAGCAGCCGCAGCCACTCCCACCAGAAGCAGTTGCAGCGATCACAAAAATCGGCTGCTGCAGGATCACCCAGGGGGACATTCGCTTGGTCCACGGGATTGCCTGCAGGCTTCTTGAATGCCTGTACTAAGCCAAAAGCATTAAGATATTAGGAGGGCCAACTTTAGACCCATTATTATGGTACTAAAGGAAGTAATTGCACTTAAGTTAGGTAAATATCAACTGTAAGAGATATTCCCATTACTATATCAATAACCCTCTGAATAATATAAAAATAAGCTTTTATACTTTCTAATGGCAACAATACAGCCTCTTGTTGCATTTAAAGGGGTATAATTCAACTGAACTTTCCCAGAGTACTTAGCTACTTCAGTTTGGCCCAACAGCTGTGAAAAAGACTTCTGAGAGCTGTAATTATTGTAGAGATTATTAAAATGCATTGATGCACCTGAAAACAAGACTAGACTATTCCAAGAACGACTAGCCAGACAGTATTAGCATAGCAAAACTAACAGACATACAAACTGTAGGCAAAAGGTCTTCAGAAAGCAGAAGAGATGGCTACCATTTCCGCCCCCCTAAATCTCCTTCCACAAAGTAATCCAGAATTGATTTTGTCCAGGAGAGTGGGGGAGGAAGAAAAGAAAACCTTGATGAATTATTCAACAAGTGAGCCTTCCATTAGATGCAACACATATTTTGTTTTCAACAGAAATCAAAGTAACCAGATGCTACTTCAGATGAGAGACTGGCTCGCCACATGCAATTTGTGCATATATCCGAGTTCCAGCAAATTTGGTTTGCTAAGATACCAAAAGTCTTATCATGCCCCTTTCTAAGCTAAGTACAGATAGTCAAAAAGTCTGAGGCCGAATCAATTCAGTCTTTGCAGGTTAGTCTAAACTGTGTACATTGAACCAGAAAGCAACTGAACAGACATTCACTTTTGATTCCAAAAATTCAGTCACATGCCTGCAGTGGCTCAAGCCAGAAGCCATGGCACTAGAGCATGACTCCCTGCTCATCTGGGGACCAGGACTAGCCCACCCACCCTGCAGGAGGTGGGGAGAGGGCAGTGTTCAGGAAAAGTGCAAAGCATCCTGGGATGCTGAGGGATTGTGAATTCATTGGAATCTGGATGGGATCTGGGACAGAAATTTAATAACTGATTTAAATTAAAATCAGTTAAAACTGATACTACATCCATCCAGGTTTATCTTAAACCAGTTTGGGCCATTTTGAAAGTGGTTATATGCACTGAACTTCTGTTATGTTACAGAGTTAAACCAGTTCCCGATCACTTAAAACAGTTTATGTGTAATTTCTGTCCCTAGCTTTAGCGATGATCGCCACCAGGCTGACAGAGCTAATCAAACACTGGCATGCCTCTACCGAGGCATCCTGAGCTAAGCTAAAGATGTCATCCTCCCACTCTACTTGGCCTCGGTGAGACCACAGCTGGAGTACTGTGTCCAGTTCTGGGCGCCGCACTTCAGGAAGCATGTGGAGAAGCTCAAGAGAGTCCAAAGGAGGGCCACACACATGATTAGAGACCATGAGGAGAGGCTGAGGGACTGTTCAGCCTGGAGAAGACAAGACTCAGAGGGGACTTGGTGGCAGCCTATAAGTATATCAGGGAGTACATCAGGGCCTGGGGGAGCAACTATTCACCAAGGTCCCCCAGGGGAGGACTAGAAATAATGGGCACAAGCTGATTGAAGATCGCTTCAGACTAGACATAAGGAAAAATTTCTTTACCAGTCGAGTGCTAAGGGCTTGGAATAGGCTACCCTCAAAGGTGGTACCTTGGCGATCTTCAAAAAGCATCTTGATGCCCCTCTTCCTGTGGTCATCTGACCCCAGCAATCTTCCCTGCCCGAGTGCAGGGGGGCTGGACCTGATGATCTGTAAGGTCCCTTCCAGCCCCTAAAAACTATGAACATTTTAGTCATTTCACTATTCTTGATTCACTTTCAAATTGTTTCTTCAAGCTTTTCTAATATGAGAAGTTGAGAAAGAAATAAATTAGGTCTTTGGGTCTGTATTCCAATGATCATCTCACATGTGTCACACGCCCAGCAGCATACGTTTCTGAAGGATTTCCTCCATTCTTAATACTGGGCAAATATTTTACTCTTTCCAGGTCACTGGCCAAAACAAAACTTCGAAAAAGAAAATTCACTTAATTTCAAACTGAAACAATTTTGGTTTTTTCCTCCTGAAACAAGAAGCCTAATCATTTCCAGGCCAGTTACCTGTTTAAAATTTAAATTTTATATAAACTTTTAAAATGAAATGAGATTTCAAGATAGTGAAAGTAAACAATATTTCAGTTCTCTCTTTCCATTTGTCAGATGGGATAATTCAATGAAAATTGTCTCAATTTTGTGAATATAAGGTCAATTGAACCAAATATGCATTTTTAGCCAAAAAAAGTTTTGAAAATGTCAACCCTACTGTTTCTAACTATTCCTTAGCCATCTGAATCTTCCCACTACTTCAAGACATAAACCATGAAAAAAAAATCTTTTAAAAATCACCAAAAATGTTAAACCAGTCATTCAAAACTACATAATGACTTAATTTACACCTAATAGAAAATAGTAACTCTACTCTAAACCCCTTTCACACAGAGAAATCCAAAAAATGCATGCTGAAATGTTGAATTTCTGTTGTGTGGGTACAGCAATAATAAATTAACACTTCTGTCAAGATATATATACTACTTTAATACCCAAATTGTTTTAGGTTAAAATGCATACATTTCAAATACACAGGAATTCTGCATCAATTATTTATGGCTACCATAGAAAAATCCTATTGAAGCAGGGATCACCTAGTAGACAAGAAGTTTTAATTACGCTGCAGCACTTAACACGGGTGACATCAGAGCTTTTCCTGAACTTCATATCAATGTATTTCTATCTTTCAACCTCCATAGCAAATTCCTTAAGGAAGCAAATGGCAACTTTAAACTTCACATCTTAATGATAGTGCCGTCCTCAAACAACATCAGAAGCCTTGTCATTAGACCTTAGTAAAACCAGGAGATTCAGTCCAAGCAGAAAAAGCTATTAGTTGCCCATTTGCCAGAAGATAAATAACACCTTTACACTAAAATCCGTGTCAGTTCAGACAGTGAAAATAGTGATACTTAGCAGTGCCAGTGTGCAGACTCTTGGCATGTGCAGGGAGGGTCCTGGCAACTAGTAGTTATCATATTTCCAGGTTCCAAGCGACAAATCACGATTGTTCTAGGAAAGCAAGTCCATGCTCCTCTCGCCCAATTACATTTCACGGAGGAAATTATTTGGAAGGCGCCACACAGCAAGTGCCGTCTCCTCTCCTCCAGGCCAGTTCATAATTCCCCTCTCCTCAAGCCTTCTGCCCAGGTGAGTGGCTGCTCTCAAGGGCTCAAAGTGGTCCAGCTTTTTGAGAGCAGAATGACTATTTGCAGATGCAGGTACCTGAACAGATTTCATTATAATTGTGTACAGGAATGTGAAAGCCAAACTGGAGAAGACATTTAAAGATTTGCAACCGAAACTTCACACCACACGTCATTTAACATTCAAACGTTTCAGTGTGGTCCAAAGTTAAGAACCGTGTTACTGTCTTGTAGTCGTGAACAGAAGGATACAACTGTTGCACCAATTTCCAACAGCGTTTTCAGAGCTACTAAGAGTGAAAGTTTCTCTGACTCAAGCTTGCTCCTGTAGTAAACCGAGGACACCTTTGCATGTGTCTAGACAGTGCCATCTCTAGACTCTTGGCAGCTCCGGGCGAACTTTTAGTATTGGGGCCCCCCTTTGCCAGAGATAATGATTTTTTTTGTTGTTGCAGAAGTCTCTATCACATCCGTGGTATCGATGTCTTTAAATACGCCGTCCTCAATTGATAACATTGCCAGTTCCACATATGTGCAATATTAACACTTTGTTTTGCAATTCTAATTCTTTTTTTTCATTTTCGGGCCCCCTTTCTGTCTGGCACCTGGGCGGCTGCCCAGTTCACCCATGCCTGTGTTTGGATCTGTGTCGAGACTGTGGACTACAGTGCCATGAGAGAGACCCAACCTAGCTTTCAGTCTGCTAGCTCTCAGTTGCCAATTCATCTATAGCAGCACGTTGTTCCACACAGGCTCTGTTCTGCCGTGGCTTGCCTTCTTCTGGTATCTGAGCTAGTTCATTTAAAGCCAGCTGGGATCTGTCTGCAACGTAAACATACCCAAATGAATAGCTTTTAATCAGACCTCAATGCAAGCCAAAAGTCCCCCCAAACCTTGTGGAAAGTCTAGACCCGAAGGAATTTAGCAAGGTTTGATGTTATTTTGGGGGCAGGCAGAAGTACCCTGAAGAAGCCACACAGGACCCTGGGCTTACTACACCTCCGTTACTACTACCTGGAAAGCTACTTTCCCAATTTTAGCTTCTCGCTCTCTGAAAAGAGGCAGGACGTTGGATTTGGATGGTAGCAGACTCCAAGAAGGTCCAGATGGATTTTAAATACTGGCTACAATTCAGAGAACAACGTCTGGCACACGATATTCCTCCGTGTATCACCAGGTGGCTGGAGCAGCTAGTAACTAAATGTTTTTGCTTTTCAATGGCTGCTCAGGCATCTACCCAGGGCAAATCTATCGTGATTTCAATTAGCATCCTAACAGACAGTTGCCCCCACCACAAATGAAGCTCTATGGTATGCTGTTGGCACAATCACCATAAAAATTGAAGACTCAGCAGGCACAGATACTGAATTATACTCTCAGCCTTATCGGAGGTGCATCCAACTCCAAGCTGACAAAGCAAAGTGAGACTATGATAACTGCTGCTGACTACAAGATGTGTTGCTCTGTGAACAAACTTCTGCAGTGGTGTCAAACTGGCACTTCTGAAACACTGTCCACATTTAATTTTTTTTTTTTAAGTTGAGAGTTACATTTTAGCGGTTTATGGGAATCTGAAACCACAACTTAAGGTAATAGTCAGTGAGGGCTACAGAAATAATAAAGGCAGTAAAGTATCAAACTGCCCTAGAAAAAATGTAAGCTACTGAAAGAGGAGGGGAAACAGAAATCAGGTGGAAAGAGATCCCAAAGGTGGGTTATTCTCAACTCCTTCTATGTAGCGTTCATGCAACTTGCAGCTCAACCGAAGTCAGAGAGCAACAAGCTTAGTCTACTCAAATGGCTACTCTATTACCTTTTGCAGTGAGACATTACTGATTGAACAATTAAAATGCAGGCCTCTAAGCATGTGTTGCTTTCCAAGGTACACCGAGTTCCTCATCGTGTTGCTTTTGCCTCAGATTCAAATGTACCAGTGTCTACCCAAGTCTTACGAAGAGCCCAGTCTTGCAAGCCCTATTCTCAAAAGTTCCCCTGACTCAGGAAAGTAGTTTCAAGCACCTCATAACCCGATTCTCCACACACCACAAACTACAAAGGAGTCACACTTGCCATGCTACACTTATGGCATAGCGTGGAAATAACGACAGATCAAAGACCATTTCCCAGCTGTAATAGATTTTCCTTTTGCTCCAGTCAGCTCATTTTAACAGCCTCATTATTTTGTTACAGTTCTTCTTCAGTACAGAATATTTACAAGCGTTTTACTGGACTAAATACTGGATACATTTCTTGCAGTCTGATTCAGAAGACAATGATATGACACCAATGTTGCATTTCTTGTTAGAGGGGAAAAAAATCTAGAGGGGGAAAAATCCATAGAGGTTTCTGCAAACCTAAAATAGAGAAACATCTGCTAAAGTTTAGGAACAGCTGGCTAGTGATAAGGTCCAATAGTGAAGAAGGCAGTAGTTAAATCTCTTTCTGCAAACAATAAAAATTGTATGAAAATTTTATGGAACAGGGAGAAGTACTTGCTCAGGTTCAAAGCTACTTTTACAGGGAGCACTGACAACTTTTGATCATTAAAGCTCCTAAAGATCTTTTATTGAAGTGTGAGGGGGGGTTAGATGGGTGTCTCTGCCAAACTGCTCATCTAAAGCAGTCTCAGTTGTCCTCCCCAGACTTGAGGTATGCTGTCCTGTTACATTCTTGGTAGCTCTTCTGCCAGCCTAGAAGCACCTACACCTCTCATTGACAAGCAAGATGCCCCCTGTCTAGAGGTAATACTAGGGTATCATCCATTGATTGATCTTAAGTTCAGGGTTAACAATAGCTTCTGTAATAGTAGACTTGCATTATTAACCCCTATATCATTGAATGATGGAACATCAATTCCCCAAATCTCATTAAGTAGCAAATAATCCTCATCTTCACATTTCAACCCTCCTATTCTAGCATTAAAATCTCCTACTAATATCAATTTGTCCATAGGATATTCTAATTTTATAGATTCTAAATGCTCAATGAGCAAATCCCATTTATCACTAGCTCTTTTCTCAAAGCCAGGGACATGTATATAATTTGCAAGCCTCCTGTATTAAGTGTATTCAACCTTCTGCCTGAAGGATTTTATAATGTTGGACAAACCCCATTACACTTTTATAAAACTTTTACTGTGTATAGCTACAATACTTTGCTATCCAAAAACTAGCTATTCAAAAGTGGTGCCACACAAACTAACACAAGTCATACTATTGTTTTGGCCTTGTTATCCTGAGGCTCTTTATTACTCATCTAATGTCTTCAGCTTTTAATGCAAGGGCCAGTCAAATCCACATTTGCATGTTCTACATTCTCCCAATATTTGCCTGTATCCTTGGCCATATATGTATTATGAATGGTATTGTTGTTGAAAAGGATGCAAACTGCTCAGATGGAAAAGTTCCACTGATTCGCATGTCCTACAGCAATCCAAGCAAGCCAAAAATAAAGATAAAAGTAAGGAACACCAAGAGGTGCCTTTGAAGCATGACACTTAAATCTGCACATCCAGTTATTGAAAGGGCAAGTATGTAATGCACGTGAAAAAGAATTTCACTTCATTGCCCAGTTTATGTCAAGTAATATAGAACGGTGTATATTTAAAAAGAGAAAGAGTAATATAAAATATATATATACATGCACCGTGTGTCCAAATTAACATTGCTTAAACTAATTTACCATACAGCACTGTCCCTAAGTTGATTTGACAACTTCACTAAATTCTCTCTCTGAAGGCATTATTATCACTTACATCACATCCACACTGCATTTTGAAAATATATAAGTTGGTGTAAATATATGTAAAGTATTATTTATAGATCTTTCTATTGAATGTTTGAGAAGTACTAAAAACAGTATATTACTGCAAACTTAATCTTTTTTTCGGGGGGGGGGAGGGGAGGGGGCGAGATAAACGTTTAGATGTGTGCTGCCCTAGGATTCTTGAATTCAGAGCCATGCACATCAAAATTTAGAGAGAACTGGGCAGCAAGTCTCTGATGAAATTGAGAATGTGAATTATAAAAATGGGCTGCTGATATGAATGGAAATACTCCTAGCGACCTCAGAACAAACTCGAGGTACAGAGCGAACTTTCTTGAGTAAGGGTAACCTTGTTACTGCCAACAAGAACTGCATTTCCACCCAGAGGTGACTGCAGTTCGGTGATCAATTAAATCATCACAGCACTTAAGTCTACTGAATACTGAACAACCCCATCTGTCTTCCATTCTTCTTTGATTTTATATCTAAGCCACTTTCAACATTAAGAAATGGTTAGGCTGCCTTCCTAGATTTCAGAGGAAGTCCACCCCAAGGGTTTATTGCATTCTAGAAAAAGACATTTGCAATTTGACCTCCACAGAAAAAGTTGGGTTTTTTTCTAGGGAATCTCCACCAAAAAAATAGCTCAAGTTCTAACACTAAAAGCAGGCAACCATTACAAATTCTTCAACCGGATCTTCAACACCCCCCCCCCCCCCCCGCACTCTGCCCCCATGTCCCCCCCGGCTCAGCAATTGACCACAGAGGGACCCCAGGTGCCCCCCCAGACCCAGGAGGCACAAGCCTCCAAGCCAGGGGGACACGGCGGACCCAGAAGTGGACTGGAAGTCCTTCTGGTCCACTTCTGGGTCTGCTGCCGAGCGTGCTGGGGAGCCCCCCATGCTTCTGTCGGACACTCCATCTGCCCCAGCACCGCAGCGTTCACAAGCTGCCTGCTACCTAGAGGCATGTAGAAAAAACATTTAAAGCTGTATATGTCCAAATCTCCAAATCTTTCCGAATCAATTTGGAGAGATTAAAGGATCCTCCGATTCAATTCAGATTCGGAGATTTGGCCACTGAATTGGGCCAAATCTCCGCCAAATCAAATCAGGAACTGAAGCTTCGCACAGTCCTACTCGTAACCTTTCAATACACTTATTTTTGGATCATACCTATGAGATAAGCAAGTCCCATTACCTCCATTTACAGATGGGGAAAAAAAAGACAGAGGTAAAAAAGGGACTTAACCAAGATGACACGATAAATCTGTGTGGAAGCAGACCCTCGAACTGGGATGTTCCAAATCCTATGCGTTTTCATCACTGCAAATTAAATTCAACAAGGAGGCAGGACTCCAAAGTAACTTAACTGAGGTCCAACTGTTTGACATCATTAATAATCACCCCCAATTCCAAACTTTGGCAGCGATCTAAACTGTTCCGACTACTCGTGAGCAATCCCATAGAATATCGCAGTAGAAGAGGAACTAATGGAATAACTGAAAATCTAATCCCTTAGGGAAATGAACCATTACATTCTACTCTCTGCACTATGAACCAAGCCAAGAAACATATTCTGCTTGAAAGGAAACATGGGACACAAAACTGAGCCTTTGGAGACTCTGATTACACATCGCACTCTGCCTATGTGACTTTTTATATGGCTTATGGAAAAAAGTCGGTCTCTTGGTGCCTCGGTACCCTTTGGTAAAATGGGATTGGCTGTGTTCCCATTGAGGTTAGATGCATTAAAGACTGAGAAGTGGTCGGATACTATGGTGATGGAGGTCACACCAATATCCTTGACAGATAGGTAAGGAAATAAAGTTACATTCCACATACATAAGATATGTTCCTTAGTTTTGTCCAATACATACTAGGTAATTCACTGCAGCTGTTTCCACAGATTGTTTTTCTTCTTGTATTTAGATGACTGAGAAGAAACCTTCTGCATTTAATCAGACAGAGCTTGCTGCAGATATTTGCTAAGCTAGCTTCTCAGCTGGCCTTGGTTTTTGCTGGGGGGCAGCTGAGTGAGCCTGCCTGTTTTGCCTACTCCGAGGATTCAAAAATCCTGAGTCTTCTTCCCCTCTCCTGTTCCAGCAAATCACAGGATTTTGGAAAATGGCTTGGGGTGCTTTTTTATCTACCTTTGGTATGTTGGGCTGCTAGGGTACACCCTTTCTCTGAAATAATGACATCCACAAACTTTCTCTTCTTCTTTATTGAAAGCTGAGATTCTTGCATACTCATACTAATCCCAAAGATGGATATTTAAGAGAAAAATGCCAAATGCAGTGAACCGTGTGATGAAATCACAAGAGTGGCAAACTGAGAAGAGTCCGTTGTAGATCCATAATTCAGGGGCCAATTCCACATAAGCCATGACCTTGGCATAGTTTATAGATGCCACAGGTCTACTTTAATGAGTGCTGGCTGGTTTTCCCCTATTCCTCCAGCCACAGAAAACAGCCAAGGCCCAAATGAACATGCAGCTGATCAGAGCATGTTCATCAAAAGTTCATTTAATCAGAATATAGTGTTTCACCAAAGTCAAAATGTTCTGTGGAGATGTATTACCATCAAGAGATTTTTTTCATAACCATGTATTTTGGGTTACAAGGTCCTCTGGTCATTTGGGAGCAATAGGACAAGACCTATTAGGACCTTGCAATGTTCAATCCCAAAGCTACTATTTCTAACAGGTTGGGGGGGGGGGGGTTCCAATGAAGAACCAAATGCAGTTTGAAATTTCAGAAGTTGCTGCAAAACAGAACTGTCACCCTTCAGACAGCCCATGTCTCTCGAACTACACCCTTCCTACCCTGCCACACTTCCTATACTGAAGCCCATACAAGCAAGTTACACCCCAGTCATCTCACCTGGGATTCCCCCATGCTGGCTCATCAATCCTCAACTGGGAAAACCTGAGCAGTTTCTGGCCTCTTTGCAATAATGCAAAGCGGATAGAGGTGGAGGGGGAAAAAAAAAAACCCAAACAAAACCCCCCTTTCCCTTCGGCCTCTCCGGTTAACTGAAACAA
>NW_005842219.1:1267970-1329112 GCF_000455745.1 Alligator sinensis
TTATCCCAAGATTTTTAATTTCTTTCCGTTCCTTCAGATATTTAAGTTGGGTCAAAGGAACCCGGCACTCTCACAGTTAGCCCAACTGCTGTGCAGGAACTAGGTGTTTGTGAGTGCAAACTCTACCCAGATCATTCAAGTGACTTTTAAAAGACTTTTATCGATATTCCAGTCTCAAAGGATACCGGACCAGATCAATGGACGCCAACCGAGATCATTATGTATGACTTACCTTGCCCATTTCCTTCCTTTTTCTGCCTTTGAGGCTCTTTTAGCGCACTGAATGTCTTTCTGGGGAATTTCATTTAATATCTTGGCAGCATACTCAATTCCTCCTGTCAGATCCTTGAGGCAGTCCTATAAATAAAGGGCAGAATGCTTTATTACTAGAGTCAGCAAAAGGATTGTGCACAATGATGTCCTTATTCATACCACAATATTATTAAAATGTGCATACAGCTTCTGTGGTTGGAAAGGGAGGGGGAAAAAAAATCAAACAACTGTAGTGTGATGGGCTTGGTTTCCTCTCGTTTCTCACATGGGAGGTGCGCACTTTGTACGTTGATGTCTACTATACATGAGCTGCCGCCTCAAATCCATTTTCTCATGCAGGCGCACATTTTGTTACTCTTGTATATGCCTTCACACAGCTTGTTTTGCATTTCACATCACAAAGTATTTAAGACTGGAGGCTTCCAATTTTTAACCATGTGCTTGAAGCTCTGGCACTTGCAGCATCTGCTGTCTTTGACGATTGGCAGTGCTGTTTATGGTCAGAGCATGGGACTCTTGAGTTCCAACTCCAGGTTGCCACTCACCTGACGAAAAGCAGCCCATCTCCTCAAGAGTCAGAAGAAAAAACAAAAGAAACTATCCACAACACAAGGGAGCACTCACCAACAGCAAGACTGGCAGAAGTCAGTCTGCTACGGTTCAGTTTGCTGTTTCTAAAGTAAAGCATCTACCTTGAAAGGAGTCTTGTCCACATACCCTTTATCAACCATCATTTATTTCTTCCAGGGTTATTTAGAAATGCACAGTGATGCCAAACTCGTGTGTTTTTACTGTCAGTCTTCTACTCTTTATGTAAAGCCCCAACCCTTGCAGTTACATGACCTCACAAATATTTTAGCTTTCACTAAAAAAAAAAAAGTTTGTTTCTAGACCTTATAGTTTCAGAAAATGCAACTAGACTGCACCACTAGGGGTCCAACAAAGGAAAAACTACCCCAAACTACATCTTTTAAGATCAAGATTTGAGGGAGGAGGGGCTTCCTTGGGTTTTGTTTGCTTTTGGAGGTGACATTTCTGCAGACACAAACCCTGAACTGCTGAACAAGTTCAGAAGGGCCTAAAAACAGCAGAAAAGTGATGTGCTAGTCAAAAAAAATCAGCCTTGAGAAAATAACATTTTTTGCATTAAGTAAAATTCATATTCTGTCAGAATATAAAGTAGTATTGATAATCAAGCATGGTAAGCAAAACAAGCCATTCATTACAATCCTTCCTTTGCAAAACAAACCAAAAAGAGTTGGACTCCCAGGGTCTCCTACTAAGTTGAAGGCATCAACCTCATTGCTCAGTCATGGTCAATGAAATTAAAAGGAATAAAAACAGTAGAGAGAGACTTTCACATTTGTACTGGGGAAAAACAAAAGCATGGTTTCTCTTTTCATAATCCACAGGAATGTTAGTTACTTAGGGCCAAGCAAGAGAAGTGCAGAATGCAAAGGCAATCATTTTATCCTACAAAAGCCTATTTTTGAGTATTAAAAAGACCATGGCAAGCATTAAAGTCTGATCTGCTTAGATTCTGAACTGGTAAAACTGTTTCAGCCAGGAATGATTGCTATGTCCATCAATTCAATCCCAGGCACAAGGGGTTGGCTCCTCTTCCCTGGACTTGAATGGATACTTTGTAATTAAAACATGGCAGGAAGTAGAAATAGGTAGCCCCAGCTGGGTAGTAGGCCTGTGCGAAGTGGCTAGTATTTGTTTCAGATTCGGCCGATTCAGGGGACAGGGATTCAATTCGGTCATTCGAATCGCTGTCCCAAATCGATTCGGGCCCTATCTGATTCAGAGATTCGGCTGCTGCCAAATCGGCTGCATCTAAGAATCGTACAGGGCCCATCCCCGTCTGCTCTCCAAGCTCCCGGCTCTTTGGGGAAAAAAAAAGCTCTGCCTCACCAGTTCCTGCCAGGTGGGGGGTGATACCCACTGCCCCATGTTGCAGCAGCCGGTGAGTTGGGGGCTTTTTTGTTTGTTTTTAAAGGGCCAGGAGCTGGGGCGGGCAGGACAGCCATGGGGTGGGTTGGGAAAGCAGGCCAGGGTTGGGAGGCTCATGGCAGAGCCCCCCATGTGGCATGGGGCAGTGGGGATTGGCCCCCACTCAGGGGGGCTGGGGGAGCAGGCAGGGAATGAGGCCTGGCAGGGGTCCCCCCCATGGTCCCCTCCCCCCTCCTCAGCCCCCTACTTATCAGCATGGAGTCCAGGTCCAGCTCCCTACTGCAGCCAGCGGGGACTGCCTGAATTTCTGAATCAATTCAGATAGTTTCAAATCAATTCAGACCTTTTAATTGGTCCCCCGATTCGATTCAGATTCTGAGATTCGGCCACCGAATCAGGCTGAATCTCCTCCGAATCGAATCAGCGCCCAAAGCTTCGCACAGCCCCACTGGGAAGGAAGGATGACTGTCATATTATTGTATTTGTTGCCATTTGTATACCTGCAAGGCTGCAGTGAGGTGGCATCAGCGTATCAGCGTTAAGCTGCAGCTTCCAGAGTTCCCTCTCGCTCATATTTTCTGAGTTTCCTCTTTAATCCCTAACTTTATCGGGAATATTATTTAGCCAAATGAGGAACCAGGGGGGATATCACCTCTCAGGTGTCTTACTTGGTGGAAACATTTGATCACAATCAAAATGCTGACCACACACAAGCCAAGGTTTATTGAATTATAGTGGACAGGCTCAGTGTATGTGACTGTTTGCTTTGAGTACTACAACTTTACACATGTAGGTATTATCTGCTGTAACAGCTACCATTTTATGTTCACCTCAAATGCAGCCTATTAAACACAAGGTGCTATGCGGTGTCCTCTATCAGGAGATTTATTCTGTTCTTTCTTGTGGTTCTGCTGTGTACAGGGAAAAACACGCACCAGTGAAGGATATGGCAGCCTAACTGGGACCGTTAGAAACTTTGAAAGAGAATTTGTTTTATAATCAGCCAGGAGAGTAAAGAGTACAGCCATGATGCTCCTTTAGAAGCTAAAACTCATCAGATGAAAGAAAGAACAAGCCATGTGACAACTGCTACTCACAATGGTGAAAGCACCATTGAAAGATAGTCAGATGCTCTTTGAAAGAGAGAAGTGGAAGCATCTTTTTTCTGTCTTCCCCCTGGCTGCCATCACCGTTATATCCATGTGGCTCACAAAGCCTCCATGACGTGGGAGATATCGCTGTCCCCATTATAGCTGAGAAGCCAATTTACGATTTAAGACACTTAGCTTAGCTTCCTGTAAGAAGAAACTACTTCTTGCTCAGCACATGTCCATGATGCTTCGCAGGAACCAAGACAACACTGGGCTCATTACCAATGGAATCCATTCAGATCGTAAAATTAATTTTTAAAATATAAAGATTAATATTTGCAATAGAATAATTTATAAATATGATTTGGAAGTGTCCTATAACAGACATGCAAACAATACATTGCATCCAAAAAATGATCAGTAGTGGCTTATGTTCCATATATTTTTAAGGGAAAATATATCCACAGTGGGTGGCTCCAGATGAGTTTGCACCTGCAGTATGTGGCACTGCAGACCTGTCTGTGGTGCTGTGCACCACACGTGTTCCACATGCAGGCATTTCCTATGCTGTTCATTTCCAGTGCAGAGAGAGATCCAGGTGTGAAAAAAAAACAAACAAACCAAAAAACCCACACCTGAAAAAAATGGAGTGGTGCACATGGCAGCAGTGTGCATCACCCAAAACCAGAGCCTGAGAGCTGCAGATACACTCTGGCTGCCAACTGGGCTCCCCGTTGCCAGATCGCCACCACTGGAGCCCCAGGAGGCCCCCAGGTACAGCTGCTGGGGCCACCCCAGGTGCTGGTCCCAGCCTCCTCTACCCCACCCAGGGCAACTTACCATGCACCAGACGCACATGCAGGGGCATTCCCTGGGGATGAGTAGCATTGGCACAACTCATCTGGACCCAGCCACTGTGTACAGTTCAACACGTTTCCACAAGTTATGTGCACACCTTCTTGATAAGTATTCAAAAGATGGTATTTTCACTGGGGGGGGGAGGGAAAGGCAGGGAAAGAACAGAAAAATGCAGTCAGAAATACATTTCTAATATTGCATAATTACTTTAGGTATATTGAAACTTTGGAAAAACAATGCCCACAGCAATAATACATAGTGAGTGCTCAACATTAAATATCACAACTCTTCTGGGTGAGGGAAGGAAGGATTGCTTGCTGTGCTCAAATTAAGTTTTGTGAGGTTAATCATTATAGATTCACAGATGCTAGGGTCAGAAGGGACCTCAACAGATCACCGAGTCCAACCCCCTGCCTGGCCAGGAAAGAGTACTGGGGTCAGATGACCCCAGTCAGATGCCTATCCAGCCTTCTCTTAAAGACCCCCAAGGTAGGGGAAATCACCACCTCCCTTGGAAGTCCACTCCAAACTTTGGCCACCCTTACCGTGAAGAAGTTTTCCCTGATATCTAGCCTAAATCTGCTCACTGTCAGTTTGTGACCATTGCTCCTTGTTACCCCAAGAGGTGCCCTGGTGAACAGAGCATCTCCGATCCCTTGCTGCATTCCCGTACTGAATTTGTAGGCAGCCACAAGATCACCTCTCGGCCTTCTCTTGCAGAGGCTGAAGAGGTCCAGGTCCCTCAGTCTCTCCTCATAGGGCTTGTCCTGTCAACCCTTAACCATACAAGTGGCCCTTCTCTGGACCTTCTTGAGGCTATCCACATCCTTCTTGAAGTACGGCACCCAAAACTGGACACAGTACTCCAACTGCAGTCTGACCAATGCTGCATAGAGGGGAAGTACCACCTCCTTGGATCTATTTGTCATACATCTGCTGATGCATGATAAAGTGCAGTTAGCTTTGCTGATGATTTCGTCACGCTGACAATTCATGTTCATCTTGGAGTCTGCTATGACTCCAAGATCCCTTTCTGCTTCTGTGCTGCTGAGAGGGTCATTTTCTAGCCAGTAGGTATGCTGGATATTTTTATGCCCTAGGTGCAGCACTGTGCATTTGTCCTTGTTGTACTGCATCTTACTGTGTATTGTCCACTTTTCTAATCTGTCCACGTCTGCCTGCAATTGTTCCCTACCCTCTGGCGTGTTCATGTCACCCCACAATTTAGTATCATCTGCAAACATGGACAGAGTACACTTCACACCCACATCCAAGTCACTGATGAAAACATTGAAGAGTACAGGTCCCAGGACAGAGTCCTGCAGGACCCCACTACCCACATCCTTCCAGGTCAATGCAGACCTGTCTACTACCACTCTGAGTGCAGCCCCCAAGCTAATTTGCCACCCACCAGGCTGTGTAAACATCTAAGTCACAGCTCCTTTATTTATGAGAATGGGATGAGATACCGTATCGAAGGCCTTCCTAAAATCCAAGAAAACGACATCCCTTTATACTCCTGCATCTAAGCGTTTTGTGACCTGGTCATAAAATGAAACCAGATTAAGTCAGGCATGATCTACCTGCTACGAATCCACGCTAGTTGCTCTGCTGCATTATTTTTCCCGCTGGACTCAAAATATGATCCTTAATAATCTTTTCAAAGACTCTTCCAAGGATAGAGGCAAAACTGTTGAGGAGTTGAGAGCAAACTCTGAACCATGTCACACATTACACTTAGGACATGTTAACTGCATATAAACATGAGCATCCATGTGTTCAAGCAGTAAAACATGGACCAAGTACAACCATATGGTAGCACAGTTATGACTTTTCATGGGATGAGTATCTCCAGATTGTATTAAATTGCATGTGTTCTGTTATTTTCAAACTACTCCATGGAGCTACTACAAGTTCAAGACTTTGGTGCAGTGCATGGGCTGGGACTGACAATCAGCTAATCAGCTATCATGCAACTGCTCAGAACAGATACTAACTTTTAATACAGCAAGGTAGTGCTTATTGCAATCTAAATAAAATATATGCCAAGTGTCCCAACACTGACAAGCCTCTCAGTTCTTTTTGTGTCACGCTGTAGCAGGACCAAGTCCCAGGGGTGGCCATGCTGCCTGCTGGTGGCCTCAACTCCTGCCCAGCTGTGGCTCTCCACCTACCCTCCCCTTTTCTCTCTCTCTCACCTGCCACCACATGCTATTATTATGTTATTTGGGGAAAGGGAGGCTGCCCCAGAGGAGCCGAGTAGGTGGGGGCCTAAGGGCCCTGGTCCCCTTTGGAAAGAGGGCTGTCACCTGAAATACATAAAACTTTTCACAGGTCCATCATCTTAAGAATTGGTGCCTCTGGGCTGCCCCCAGGATCCAAGGAAGCCTTCGTCTACTGCTCATCTGTGGGTTCCTTTAGACCCAGCTGATCCTCGTCCTGGCCTCAGGCATCAGGTGAGCCTTCCTGGCTTGTCACCCTATCATACCATTGGCATTAGGGGCCAATTTCATGGCCTCCAGCTCTGCCCATGACTCACAGGTGTTAACAGTTAACCACTTCAGAAGTGCCTTTCCCTATAGAAGATCAAGATCTCACACTAGGGCTCTGGGCCTCTGGCCCCAATCCCACCCCTCCAAGGCTATGGCTTTGCCTCTCAAGGGCTGTGGGCCTCTAGCCCTGGCTCTGCCCCCTCTAAGGCTATAGTTGCATCCCTCCAGGCTGTTGTCTACCCCCCCCCCCCCCCACAAAGCTGTAGTCTCACCCTTCTAGGGCTGAGGAGTCTTGGCCCCATTTCCACCCCTCTTAGACAGGGCCAGGAGTCCAGCATCCAGCTTCCACTTGCTGTGAATTTCTCAAGCTTAGGCTTCACCCCTTTGGCCCCTGACTGGGCTCATCACAGCCATGTGCCCAACAGGCACCAATGAACCCCAACCTCTCCTGATAGTCCCAACTATAATGAAAACATAAGCACACTGGCTACAACACAAACTGTAAGCCAATGGAGGGTGTAACAAACTCTTTCCTGCAAGCCTTTAGTTCCTTACTTGCAGCCCGCATTGCAGGCAGATATTAGTAAGTCTCTCAGCTATAGTCCTCTCAGTGTAGAGCTCCTTCCCGGCAGCCTGTAGGGCCAGACTGCCCCAAAGGTTCAAGCCCTGGGCTTATATACTGCCTAAACTCTGCCCCTTCTGGTCATGTGGTTCTCAGCCTCCCCAGGTGCTTGTAATTAGGCTAGCTGGCTGGCCTCCAGAGCAGTTTACAACTGCTGAGATAGGAGCTACAGCCATGCCCCAATGTAAACCAGGCAAGGTACTACTGTAGAGCAGCTAGCTCTGCAACAGGCACTCCACTACCCGAGCAACCTCTGCCCGAGTATACTACTGCAGAGCAGCTAGCTCTGAAATAGTCCCTCCCAGCCTATACAACCCTGGTAGGCTGTTATTCTGTAACTCATAAAAAGCAGGCTCCCCACCTGGGTAATCTCCTGGCTGCTGCTTCTCCCTTCAAGCATCAGGCAGGCCCCTGGTTCCCTGTTACACACACCAATACAGATTTAAAAGACGGTGCACTGCTGTCCATCCCAGATGTCAAGCCGTTCCACGTTGCCCCTTTACAACAGAAAATATTTTCAGGAGAATGAATTACTAGTGTGTCGCTAGGGCCAGCCTCCCTTTCTCACTCATTCTAGCTTCTGTTGGAAATGACTTGCACATAATGAGACCTACCTGTTCCCCTAAGAGAAAGTCACTCTGCTTCCTTTCCAGAAATTGTTAAACTGACAGAAGTTTCTGACAGAATTTTATGAGAGCAAAATATGAGCCAAGTGGTAATAAATTCTGCATAGTTGGACTGCAATATCTATATTCCTGCAGGTAACATTTGGGAAGGATCGTTTTGATTAGATACTTGATATATACTGCAGGGTGAAAAAGAGGCTGGATGCTGGTATCGTGTAAGCGTCACTCTAGTGTAACACCTCTGCTCATAGAAACTCAGCCGTATGGCACTCGCAAGATTGCTGCAAATGCTATCATAGTGTTCTCCACAGGACAAGTGAGAGAAGTGCTGCCAAGTGATGGATCTGCCTAAAACACTCAGGACTTTGGAAAGGGATATATCTGAGGGCAAATTCAGAAGCCCGTTTCTGTTTGTGTGTGGCTAGGAGGGATTTTGATATTTACTCCTGCTACTTTTATGATGTAAAGTATTGGCATATTTAAGCTCTCCACCTTTTCCCAAATAGTTGTGACTCTTTCCACAGCCACTGTTCCTAACTGAATCTATGCTTTGCTTAAAGAAAATAAATAACCTGATCCTTCTCTCATTTATACCACAGAGTCACAGAAGTTTAGGGCTGGGTCCAGCCCCCCTGCTCTGGGCAGGAAAGACAGCTGGGGTCAAATAACCTCAACAAGGTGTGCATCCAAGGTGTGCTTTTGAAGATCTCCAGGGTAAGTGCCTCCACCACCCCTGCAGGGAGTCTGGGTACACAAACTGTCAAGAAGTTTTTCCTTATATCCAGTCTGAAACCTTCTTCTAGGAGTTTATGACCATTGCTCCTCGTTTTCCCCCCCGAGGAGCTTTGGTGAATAGTCGTTTGCCTAGAAAAGCTTCCCTGATTTCAAGAGAGCTGCTTCTAATTCATACCAAGAAGAGATTCGGGATTGTTCAGTTGCTACCAGACATGGTGAAATATAAGTACTACCCTCATCTCTGCCCACTGTTCTGCACTGCCAACAGCACAAGTTCCCTACATCTTATATGGCAAATTTGGCAAACAAAGCATGTTTCTCAGATGGGGAGCCATTAGTGGTAAACTTGCTCCTTACAGCCTTTTGCCCTCCCTGCATATCAGTGGAAGATAGGTCAATAATTTCATTGTTAACAAAGACATTTGACTGGCTCTAAATATAAGATCCCACTGGACTACTACCCAGATACTCTACCAACATGTTCATGCAAGACCTGTAGATTTAATCATCTCTCCTCAAAATTAACGCATGGTAGTGGAGGATTGTTAGGTTAGATCTCCAATAATGTAAAGCAGCATAGCTCAGCAGAACCCTCTCCCATAGATTAATTTGGGGAAACACAATTTTATGCAATCCTTCTTGATGCATGCCACAGTATTTAAGCTCTGTATTTGCAACATTTGCTTTCCTCAAGACCTTTCACAGAACTCCATTGCATGCTATTTTTGATATCCAGCCTGACAGTACTTATGTGTAAATAACTTCGCTCACATAAACAGTCCTGAACACGATGATAGATAACAAGCGTTTGCATGATTCAGCCCTAGAAAAGCTGACATCGTAAGGACGGTGTGATACTGGCCTAGTGCAAATAGCAGCTGCATTCCATCACTGCAAATCAAAGCATGGGCAAATAAAAAAAAAAAATAGTGTTATGCATACTTTTTAATTATTACCAGCCAGCCAGGTAGCAAATCCACCTAAGCTGGAGTCAGTTAAATTATTTGAACTGCACATCTATTATGTCACAGTTCACAAGAAGAAACCCCAAGCTAAACCCCACCCAAAAACCCTTTTGAATAGGTGGATGGCACATGGAAGCTCCATCTTATTATCGTGACACAGATTATAAAAATAGCGTCAATAGTTTTAGACAAAATAAAGCAGGAAGTTAAAAGTCTAAAAAAAACAAGTTATGGAAGCGGGCAAATAATTATAAATGTAGCCCTTTATGTTTTAAACAGAGCAAGTAAATGAAAAATACGTTCATTTGTCATGACTTGGCAAACTATTCTCATCATTTCAGAATGTGTTTAAAAAACCTAAGAATTAGCAAGAATTCTCTCAACAGTCTAGGAAGCTGCCATTAAGATCTATTAGTCAAGACAAAAAAATCCTTTTATATAATATATATTTTTTACATACAAGGAACCACTGGGTCCTTAGTTCTCTTTGGAATAAATATCAATGTCAAATTCAAGGCTGAAATGTCATCACTGTTGGCAGGACGCTACTGTGAGGAAACTCATGTATGCAGCAGTCCCACTGACACCATCAGGTGTTGTTTATGCATGTTCGGAGCCTAGATGTCAAGGTAAAACAGAAGGAACCAGCAGGGAATATACCAAGAAGAAAAGGGGTGAGATGAGAAAGATTAGCTAAAAAGATATTAAACTATTGTTCTTTGTACCTTTGTTTCCAACTGCGAAGTTAAACAGTGCCAAAACTCTAAGCACCAAAAAGTTTGGATTGGGAATCGAAACAATTTTGCAGTATAAATCTTTAGGCCCTTAAAATGTTTTATAGAAACTGGAAATACTAAAGGAATTAGTTTTTGGTACAGGTCTGCTGAACAATTCCACTTCTTGGGCTAACTCCTAAACTCCATCCGCAGACCAAATTTTACAGGGTTTTTGTCAAGGATTGACTAGTTTATACAAGAAAGACACCGTTTTTTATCCTAACACCACCATGTCTCAGTCAGCAGTATAAATTCTCAAGCAAAAATGTCTTTGCCCCTCTAAAAAGCCCTATGAACGTGGCAATTGTGCTGTTTCAACTGTCAACATTTGAAAGTAGGATCTCTTCAAAGTTCTTGCTGGATGAACATCCATTTGCACAGATAACCTGCCAAAACACAGAGCCGTGTAACTGAAGTGCAGGCTCTTGTGCCTCAGGGCTTGCTCTCATTTTTTATTTTAATTTGTTCCACTTTTTTCAACATTGAGGGTGGGGGAAAAAAGTGAGTGCAGTTTGTCAATGACTAGCATTCCCTGAAATGGCTCTTAAAAAGCATCTAGGTATACTTGCCGAACCACAAGGCTTCTTATTGTGCTATACAAAGAACCATGTGCATTCATCCCCACATGGCAAGATATCTTTACCCTTTGGGCAAAGAAAAAACCTGAACAGGAATAAGGAAAGAGTCATCCCAGCAGTCCTAGACTGGACCACACACTCTCTGGGAGACCTAGGGTGAGTCACTTATGACCCATCTTCATGGAGCAATGCGGCACCTTGTAGAGAGGCCCAGGCTAGCTCCAAATGAGCTGCGCTGGGCACCTCATTTCCCAGGATAGCAACATTAGCAGCCAGGCCAAATGGTTGGGCCAGCCAGGCTCTGCTGATCCTTTACACCACTTTCGATTCCAAATATCTGAAGTATCTTTACACACAACTGCACTGCACTATATAGATGGAGCCTCTTTGTTTTGGGGCCCAGTCAGTAAAAAGGTTGGTAAAAATACTTCCTCTCTCTCACTCTGTCTTGTCTACTTGGATTGCAAGGTCTTTGAGGCAGAGTCTAGCTGTGTGTTTATACAGCACTTAGGACAAGAGAGACATGGCCTTGGTTGACACCACTAGGGCTAGGCAATAATGAACTGTATGCCAAACACTGTGGCTAGGGACAGAAGCTACACATAAACTGGTTAAAGTGATCAGAAACTAGTTTAAACCTGTAACAGAACTAAAGTTCAGTGCACATAAACCAGTTTCAAAATGGCTGCCATTGGTTCAAGATAAACCTGGTTGAATGTAGTATCAGACTTAATTGATTTGGGTCAAACTGGTGTATGAAACTTCAGTCCCAGACCCCTTCCTGTTTAAAGTTAAATCACAGTCCCCCAGCGTCCCAGCGTGCTGTCTGGTCCAGCAGAGAAGGGTTGGGGATGGGAGGCAGGGTTGGGGTTGCCCCCCATCTCAGCCAAACCCCAGCAGGGATTTGGTGCCAGGGAAGGGAGTTAAACTTCCCTCCTCCCCCCCTCCCCCACCAAGTAAGGAGCTGCCTTGCCCTGTTAAAAAACTTACTGCTGGCTGTGACTGTGGTCTACAAATACCACAGGCACCTGTAAGCAGGAAGAGGAAATGATGAGCAATCCTGCAGAGTCCTGCTGCTGTGATTGTGGACTGCAAATCCCAGAGACCTCAGGACCAGCAGGAAGAGGAAACAAACACACAGACCATGCTGGCTACATGCCAGAGCCATGTTCTAGCACCCCCCCGGCTTCTAGCCTTAGCCACTGCAGGCAAGTGGCTGCATTTCCTGAATCAAAAGCAAATGTCTGTTCACTTGCTTATTGGTTCAATCTTTGCAGCTTAGACTACCCTGCACAGATTGAATCAATTCAGTGATGAAAGGGACTTGGGGGTCACGACTGACCACAAGATAAACATGAGCCTTCAATGTGATGCTGCTGCTGCTAGTAAAGCGAGCAAAACGCTGGCTTGCATCCATAAATGCTTTTCCAGCAAATCTCAGGACATCATTCTCCCATTGTACTCGGCCTTGGTGAGGCCGCAGCTGGAGTACTACGTCCAGTTCTCGGCTCCACAATTCAAAAAGGATGTGGAGAAGCTTGAGAGAGTCCAGAGGAGAGCCACACGCATGATCAGAGATCAGGAAAACAGACCTTATGATAAGAGGCTGAGAGTCATGGGACTCTTCAGCCAGGAAAAGCGCAGGCTCAGGGGTGATCTGATGGCTGCCTTTAAGTTTATAAGGGGTTCTCACCAGGATCTGGGCGAACATTTGTTCATCAGAGCGCCCCAAGGGATGACAAGATCAAACGGTCATAAACTCCTCCAAGACCATTTCAGGCTGGACATAAGGAAGAACTTCTTTACTGTCTAAGTCCCCAAGGTCTGGAATAGACTGCCACTGGAGTTGGTTCAAGCACCTACTTTGAATGCCTTCAAGAGAAATTTGGATGTTTATCTTGCTGGGATCCTATGACCCCAGCTGACTTCCTGCCTCTGGAGCAGGGGGCTGGACTTGATGATCCTTCGGGGTCCCTTCCAACCCTAATGTCTATGAAATTCAGCTTCAGGCCTTTTGACTGTCTATACTTAGTCCGTGTGTCAAAAAAGATTTTGCTCAGTTACAACAGGGCTGTCCAACTCGTGGCCTGTGGATTGTGGCGGGCCAAAAGGGGGCGCTCCTGCACTGAGCCATGCACCTCACTGCACCCAACCACCAACCAGGCTCTAAGTGCTGCCCTGGGGCACCTCTCGTCTGGCCGCCCCCTTCCTAGAGCACACCTGCGAGCCTGGGGTCATCGCTGCCATCACCCAAAGTCTCAGTCTGTCCGCGGCCCTGTGCCCCCTGGGATGCACAGGTGTTGTAGACCTTTAGGGTGCTTGACGCACTGGATGAACTTGGCCTGGAATACAACTCGTGGTCTCCCTTATTCAGCCGGACCAAGGGGACACAAAGGCATGCCCCTTTCCCAGCCAGGTCACCACACTTAGAATGATGGAGAACTTTATTGGTTACAGGGAGTAAGTTTGGGGTAGGGTACAGAATAGAGAGGTATCGCAGAATAACCTTAGAGCAAACAGGGTGGCTAGGAAGCCGTTGATTGCACAACTGCTGTACTGCAAGCTATATGTTTAGATAGATCTCAAGTAGCTTACTCACAAGTAACATCCAGAGGATGGTTGTTTCCTCTGGAAGCAGGCAGTTTCTTGTGTGTCCCGTTTCAAGAGAGAGAGGGAGAGGGCTGCAGTGTTCAGCTGCTCTTCCTCTCTCCCCAGGACCCTTAGGGCTCCAGCATGAAAGCTCTCTCCCTGCTTTCCAGCATGGCTCTTCCCCTCCTTCTATATGGGAACCCCTTTTATCCCCTATCATCACCTCATCACTAAGGGGTCCCACCAGGAGCAGCCCCATTGGCTGAAGCCCGGTACTTTCAAATGACATCACCTTGCCTGGTGAGAAAGCTAGTCACATGACTTGCAGTGGCAGGAAACTTGAGACAAAAGGGAGCAGGCTCCCCCTCCCTCGGGAATTTACCTGTCCAGGTCACATAGGCAGAGCTGGTTGCTTAGCAATCGGAGTGATAGACAGGTAAGAAAACAATAGTATAGAAAAGCCTAATAGAAAGGTCTGGGGAGATGCTGGGAGGGCATTCTGCTACATGGATCACGTGTGATCTGTGGGTCCTGCAGCCACCTCTCCCACTGCCACGAATAGGGGAAGGGACCATGCACCACAGGCACTGCCCATGTGGCAGGGGGCCATGTGCCATCAATGATATAAGAGGCTGGGAGCTGTGTGCTACCCACGTGAGAAGAGGGGAACTGGGGAGACAACCCTCACAGCATAGAGCCCATGCTGCACTGAAGTTGGGCAGCCCTGAATTTGCAAAATCCACCACTCAAACTTTAGGAAATGCCAGATGCATTATTTCATGGCAAGTCTCATTGTTATTCATTCAATGCAGTGCGGACACACACAAGGGGACAAAGGTCTTGTGGGAAAATAGCATATGGCCACATAATTACAGTAATTAAAAGGCATACTCACTTCTGCCCCAGCAACTTTTAATAAGGCTTGCTGCTAACGATGGAAACGTTTTGATTTTTTTTTCCCCAAGATCGTGGTTTCTTTAATACTGAAAAACAGTACGCAATCTCAATACAGGGATTTCTACCGAACCCCACTGAACTAAAGGCTTTCTATAACCTCATACGGAAAGTATGGAGTTGAAATTCCACGGAGGGTTCATGTCATAGGATTCCTACAATCATGCTTCGCTCTCAAACTGTTACAATATCCAGCTGGCCGGTTTCTCTTTACCACACATTAGCCTTCCTCCATATTGGCAAATGTCACTGCTGAGATTACCTTTCTAATATAGACACAATTTCCCCCGGTTATAAGAATCCAAACTAGTTAGATTAAAACACAGTCAGTGACTATATCTGGCCAGAGAACAATTGGTTGAATTATCTGTGTGAAATCTGCGTTTCTGCCCTCCTCCTGGGACATATAAAGTTTCCCATTCTCTAATATTCACGAGAGTCTTCATTAGAGACATGAAGGTGCATTAAATGAAGGTAGAAATTACACCTCATTTTAAATATGCAGTGGTTTAACAAAAGCTTGTAATCTACTCAGCTGCATTACATTTGTGATGTCCTTAATGTTTCTTTAATGATTTCAGAAGGTAATTCTCTGTTGCATTGCACGCCAGTTTTGTTCAAATACACTCAAGCTTTCCCCTGATGGAGTAAGCAAGTTATCAGGAGAACTAATTAGTTTGACCTTCTGTTTGCCTAGTAATGAGAAATGCATCAAACAGGTCTCTCTTTTCATGTCAGAGTCTGTCAATGAAAGCTCATGCTTTCTATTAGCATGTGCTATCCTCAGGAATACTTACCAGAAACACAGCCAATGAGAGCTTTGCCTTAACCCAGTCACCTCTTCTCCCACAGTTAGGTAACAGGTCTGAATTTTTCTTCAGTAGCTCCGAAGTGGATGAAAATACTGTGATCAGGCACAAATGCAGCGTCCTTAGGCAAAGATATCTGAATCCCAATGGAATGAAAATACCTAAGTGCAAATGTGAATTCGGAAGTGCTAAAACAAATCAGTGAATAGGCTAAATGAGTTCAGATTTTTACCCTCTACCATTTATGGGGTCCAGCAGAAGCAGGGGTGCAGCCAGGCTGTGGTCTACTGTAGCAAAGACTCCTAGGGTATGTGGGGAGGGAAGCACCATCCTGCTTGCTCCATGTCCTCCAGATATGCTACTTCTATGGCTCCTAGGGCTGGGCAGGAGCAATGCAGGGCTGTGCAAGCCTTAGCAAAGATTCCCAGAGTCAAGGGACAACTCTGGCATTCCCTCTATAGTCAGTGCCCAGGGCTGATGCACCACCCCAATTATTCAACTGGCCACCAGGAAAGGCAGTGTGGTTTGAGCCCTGGACTGGCACTTGAGTCATCTGGGGGCTCTATTCCTAATTCTGCAACTGGCCTGATGATTGATGTCAGACAAGTCACTCCACCGCTCTGTCTCATCTGGTAAATAGGAAAAATAATACTAATCTCCTCTATAAAGTGTGTTGAGAGTTATAGGTGAAAAGTACTATGTAAGAGCTGGGTTGCAGTATCATCATTGCAATAGAGGACTCAGCACCTCACTTCCCAGTTCACTGTGCCAACGAGTGCCTGAAGACAACTGCCACCAAACTGACAAAAAAATTACCACAAATGGGTTTGATCTTGAGGAAAAGAATAAACTAGTCAAATAAACTAATCAGAACTCATGGTAAAGTTGATATATTTTATTAAACTAGCTAGATTGGTAGAGATTGATATCTTCTATTAGACCAACTAGACTAAATAAACTAGTCACTCTCGGCTGCCGCCAGACAACCATTTTGCTTTTCAACTCAGAAATTTGCGTAATTAACATACATTTGTTGATCTAAGCCCCCAATTTCTTTCTGAATTTTCAAAGCAATGGTTGGCTCCTGTCCTTTGATCTTAACAGCACCATGCCACCCAAATGCAGATGCTGGTTGCTCAAATTATGGGGCAAGGCATGCTACATATTAAAGAGTTGCACTGAGCTCATAAACATTCTTTGACTTGCATCAAGATGTTAAAAATGAAAGTCTTTTGCATTACAAAAAAAAAAAAAATCACTGGCTGAAAGAAAAAAAAAAAAATAGTACTAGTAGTAGGTAAGGACACCTCTCAGTAAAATGCAACCTACTCCTGCACGGATATTATCCATATCATCTAATCAGAACAGACAACCAAAACATTCGGGTGAGCGTGGTGTTAGATGACATGAATTTGATAGGCACCCACGTTTATGTGGCATTGTACAAGTTAACATGTTAACGGCCAGAGCAGAAGGCTTCTCCCAAAATAAATAAGAATATGTTTTGCATTGCAAATCATGTTGCAGTGCTTTATTTGAGCTAAGGAGACAAGAATTTTAAAAACTGGAAACAACTTAGGACCATCATTCCCCATCATTTTAGCTGCACAACAGAACAGCAAAGAATAACTCTCTTGTTACCTCAATATTTGTTTTAGTGCCATAAGTTAAGTGTATTTCCTTAGCGTTCCTTTCATGTAAGAAAAATCCTTTTATTCATGCATCTTACCCTTCTTGTAAGGTCCAGTTCTGCTCTAGAACCCATTGGAAAAAATGATCACTTTTTTTTTCTAATAATATCCAAGAAGTGCTCAGCAAGCAACCATTCCCATTTTTCAAAGTAAGCCTATTTTTCTCTCGCTCTAGTTATACACCACAATACAATGCATTGGATTCAGTAGAGCTACTTTGGATTTGGATTGTTTTGGAATTGGTCACAAACCTCCACATGGATCAAAATATCTCCTCCGGTCTTTATGTTAGCAGAAAGCAGAAAATGTAAGGTATTCTGTGCTACAAAGAGAAAAAAAATGCATAGAAATTTTATCTAAAAATTAGCAGCAGTATTTCAGAATCAACCTGAGATCATGTCCCCATTATGCTAGTCCTGTATTGGTACAGACAGCCTCGGGTCTGGAGCGTTTATAACCTAAAAAAGGGAGTATTACAGATGGGAAACCGAGGTATCAAAATACAGTGACTCGCTCAAACTCGTACGAAGAGTCTCCAACAGAGTCAGGAAAAAAATAACACTCAAATCCCACTCCAACGAATTGGTCATATGACTATTATTCTTTGGTGTATTTTCTTTTAACAAAAGGCTTCTCACCTTCAGAGAGCAGGGCCTTTTGATAAAACTTGCCATCTTCTCCACAAAGCAGTCACAAAATCTTAATTTTTAGACATGCTCCAGTCAATTGTCCAATTGTTCTGTGTTACATTTCTTAAGTTAAAATTAACAGGAGGGACACAGACTATTTCTTCTTTCCAAGCACACCACAGTTAAGAATCCTTTCTTTTTTTTCTTTTTTTAATTTCCTCCTCTTCTCTAATGGCAAAACCAAAAAACAAAGGCATACATGTTATCTTGCTACAATCTAGGTCTGAAAAAGATGTAGCTGTACACTTCAGTGACTTCACAGCACCTTTAGGCAGAAACTACTCTTCTGTAAGGCCTCAGGTCAAATATGTTGCTCAGCCAGCCTTCACAATTTTTCAGGGTATTTTTAATTAGTCTAGCTAGTAATGGAGCTGCAGCTTTAATGGGTGCCTTGTGCTCTAAATGGTTAGGCATCATTGTTAAAACACCATTTCCAATATGTTGGTCGACCTTCAACATCTCCAAAGAATATTATTAATACCAGCACTATTTGTTTATGGTTTACTGACTTTTTTCCTTTAAAAAAAATTGCAAAAAGATCCATACTTTGCTTCTCTTATTTCACAGAAATTATACATTACATTGACCAGCCATTAGCCAGAGATAAAACTGAAACCAAGGTACATTACATTGAACAGCCATTAGCCAGAGATAAAACTGAAACCAATATTCCCTAATATCCAAAAATCACACACAATTCTTTCCTCAAATTTTTAAGCAATTACTTTAAAATAAAACATTTCTCAGGAGCCTGCCTACTTTGCAGAATGAAAAGCCTATAGAATTAATCCTTCATATTAATCAATCTCTAGTTTAATGTTCATGTTTAAATCTTCATACCTCCCTCCTACTAGCGTATAATAAAAAACACTTTTTTTCCCCCACTCTTGCGTTCCCTTCTTCCCCTCTTTAGCGTCCTGCAAATCTGGCGATTCCTCCTTACCACTAAGAAGTGGAGCACAGACATGCCAATTGACATGGGAGCAGCTCTGGAGAAATGTTCCATTTGGAAGTCAGCAGAGTAGATATGCACCTTATAGACTAACTAAACAAGGTATGGAGCGAATATAAGCTTTCATGAACTCAAGCTCACTGCATCAGCTGTGTGGAAGGACAGAATAAAGTGGTGGATAAAGTGGAGCAAGTGATTTGAATACAAAAGGTAGGAAAGGAGAAGGAGGGAATGCTGGGAAAGAGAGCAAGCAAAGAACCAAGAGGAACAAAGGAGTCACAAAACCTAATCCAGGTCATGGAATAAGAATCCATAGTCCCTGTTTAAACCGTACGTAACACAATTTAGTCTGTGGGTGATTTCTTGTTCTGCAATTTCCTATTCAAAATGGTTTTTAAAATCTTGCGCTCAGAACAGCAATCCTGAGGTCAGCGATGAAATGTCCAGAGAGGTTAACCTGGAGGTAGTTGATGTTTCTAGCAAGCTTTCGGATAACATGGTATCCTTTTTCAAGCTTGGCTTGGATTCAATCATGTTACCTGAAAGCTTGCTAGAAACATCAACTGCCTCCAAGTTGGTCTAATAAAAGATATCAACTCAAACCAAAAGACTCTGTCTATCATATAGCCCCAGACCAATATGGCTGACCCCAAAAGAAAACTCCCAAACAGGGAGATTAAAGCAATCTGCCGCGGGCCTTTGCTTCTGTCTGGAGCTGATGTCAGATCAATGTTCGTTCATTCTTACGTGTAGGGGTCACCCTGTCTTTCCAATGTAGGCAGCAGAGGGGCATTGGAAGCAATTGATAGCACATATGACATTGATAGAGCTGCAGGTGAATGAATGTTGAATGTTGTGCTTCTTATTCGGTCCATTGATGATGCAATCTATATTGACGTGGGGTCACTTGGGTCTATTGCAAGGTTTGGTGCCTCAGTGGGGATGGGAGTTAATTAGTCTGTCGCTTGAGAAATACCGTTTCAGGTTGGGGTCTGTCTTTAAGCCAGGACATGTTTGTCCCCCACAGCTACCTTGAGACAGTCATGCTTTTCCAAGAGGGCTTGCAGGTCATTCATGAAGTGTCTACAGTGTTCAAGCTGGGGGCTGTAGATGACAACCAGAGAAATTAAGTTCTCCTTGTTTGGGGGTTGATGTGGAAGCAGCTCAGAGAGATCTGGCTTTGTTGATTTGGAAGAGGCCATTCTTTCCAGGTGCAACAAATAGAAACGACATGGCCAGTATAAGGGACCCTAGTAGCTTAACTGCTCTTGCATGCTCTAGCACAGAAGTTGACAACCTACATGCCATGCACTACATCTGGTCTATGGAACCAGGGTGTGGTGGGAGAAAACTCCCTGGGGTTCATTGTCTAGCTGCATAGGAACCAGACAACACGGGTAAAGTTTTACTGCAGTATATTTGCTCGAGCAATGACCGTAAAGCCAGCAAAGAGGCAAAATGGCGCCCCCTCAAGGGTGGGGCAATCTTTTATACTTTTTACAATAAGGCAAGACTACAGGGTTAACAAAAGCAATACTTGGGCGGTGCTTCACAAATCTTCATAACAGCATATTTCTATTAAGCTGAACTAGCACTTTCTAAAAGCTAAAAGTTAAGTAACAGTAACATTATGATACCTTAGCAAGACCTTGCAGTGGTAGATACTTCTTAAGGACACGATCACTGTACTTAGAACAATGGCTTCTTTGTGTTATCTTGTTCCTTGCTGTATCTGGTTTACAGCACATAGACACAGATTCACTTGCTGCATTTTACTCAGAAAATGCTTAACACAGTTAAAATGATTACTTGACACAAGCAAAGGCTTAGCTATCATTCTGCCTTGTGGCCAGCGGCATTGCTAGGCCACAGGTCATGCCTTGTATTCAGCTGCAAAGCTAATACTTCTTAATAATCTAAATTATTGTTAACCTAACAGTATGCTATCAAAAAAAACTATTCTATTTCAGGGTAATAACAAACATGCTCACCACAAGGGGTGGGGGAGAGAGGACAGGGACTTCAGTGGTCTTCTGGCAGTGGAGAGTGTGGCCATGTCCCAGCCAGGCAGCACGGAGAAGCTGTGGTGGCACTGGCAGCTGGGTTAGAAGCACAAGCCTATCTCAGACCCAATCTGGATTGTTTCGGCCCACCCATTTATCAAAGATTGTCAACTGCTGCTTTACCATATTCCCCACACAGCCACATTAAATACAGCTGGTAGCTAAACTTAGTTTTGTCTATACCATCTCCCTACCAATCCTGAGACAGCCACCAAGAAAAGAGACCTGACTACATTCTCCCAGACTACCCATGCTCAAGCCCAGCAACTAGGTAGTAGGTCTTAAAGCAGTCTTGAGCATATGCCTCAGGCTGTCTGTCTTGGGATACCTGGTAGTCTGAGGCTCAGTGACCCTCTTCTTTCCCTTTTATAACTGATGAAACAAAATGACTTTTTTAAAGTCCACAAAATAGCTAGCTTTGGGTTCTATGACCTCTATTTCCAGCAACAAAGGTGAATTCAAGTTAGGAATTTGCAGATGGTTTATTGATACATTTCCCCAAACTTCAGTGGGGATTTGATTTGTATATATAAGGCTTGATCCTTTCTAAAGAAGGGCATCTGCTGCATGAGTCAATCATGTGAAGCTCCAGTTCCAATCATGTGGTCTAATGACTTGCTAGAACAAAGCAGGTTTTGCTGCCTTGCTTGGACAAAGAATAATTTTCTATTATCTCCTATCCATTTTATATCTACATACATGCACGACAGACACCAGCGTTACCCTTTTGTAATTAGAAACTGTGCAACCACCTGCCAGACTTTCTGTGCTCCAGCAACTCAGCACGCACTTATATAGCAGAGCTACAGAAATCACTGGAATGCTGCATGGGGTGACAAACTGCAGTAAATATCTTACAGAGAGACAGTCTGTTTACTCGAGTCTAGGAAATAAAACCCTATATGCAACTGCAGGAAAAAAATCTAGTGGCAGAAGACAGTGTATGAACAGACGGGGAATGTTTTCTTTCCTGCCAAAGTATTTTCCACCTTCCAAGGTTTTTTTTCTTTTGTTTCTGTTTCTTGGCATTCAAACAGGAGTAGAATTTCTTTACATTTTGCAAGGAAAAAAATTGTTCTTTTCGTCTCTGTGCAAAGCATCGTTAGTGTAATATAGAAAACTTATATATTAAGACCCACATTTCCAAAATGACTTTTCATCTTGGACGCCCAGATGGAAAAGCATTAGCTAGAGGTCTGATTTTCAATGCACTTTCTGAAAATTCAGGCCCAACTACAAAACACTCAAAATTATACCCTAGTCTTGCAAACACTTGCACACAATAGTAATCTAAACACATAAGCAGCTCTTCATGGGACTTCCATGCGTTTTAAGTTAATGGGAGTTCATATTTGCCTCAGATTTAAAGATATTTAGACACCTAGTTTCCACTGGCAGAAGAACATAAAAACATAAGTACTGCCGTCTACTGAGTCAGACCATACGTCCATCTTACCCAGTCTCCTGTGTCACAATGGCAGAGTGGATGCTGAAAGGGAGAGTGAACACAGTGGGTGCCTATACATGCGCTCCATGGTAGGGGGAGGGGTGCTTTAATTAAAGCAGCTCTCGGGAGCCGCTCTAATTAAAACACTCGCAGCGTTTCGTGTATCCAGCATCCTGCATTTCAAAGTGGTGGCAGGGGCACTTTAAATAAAGCTCGTTCAACGAGCAGACTCAGCAGGCTCAGTTAATCGAGTCTGCTCCGATGCGTTCTAATCAGAAGTGTAAAAGTGCCCAATATAACCAGGGTTTTTTTCCACTGTTCCCCTCTCACTTGCAGCCTCCAGCGTGTAAGGTCTAGGAAGGTCCGGTTCAGAGGCTGTATCCCCAACTTCCATGCTCAGTAGTTACTGATGCCCCTTTCCTCCAAGGCCTAGTATGGACAGTCAAAAAGCCTGAGGCTGAATCAATTCAAACTTTGCAACTGTCTCTAAACTGCATAGCTTGAACTGATAAGCAAGTGAACTGTCCTTCACTTTTCAAACAGGAAAAGCAGCCGGACCCCTGCAGTGACCCATATTAGTAGCCGGCAGGCTCTCGAGCTCCACTCCCAGCCTGCTGGCCCCTGCAGAGAGCCCAGAGCTGGGCGATTCTCCCAGCCATACATCCTCCTCCACCTCCCAGCCACGTTGGGGCGGGGGGGAAATCCACCCCCCCAGCCCAGCACTGGACCCCCATTTGGGAGCAGCCCTGTGCAGGAGGGAGGTGAGGGGGAGCCTGAACCTGGGGCTTGACTCTGTCCACCCAGAGCCAGGAGCAGGGTTGGAGACCCCCCCGCCACACCCTCTCCTCAACCTTTGAGCCAGCTGTGGGGATAGGGGGAAGCCCAAAGCTGGGACCCCTCCTCAGTCTCAGGGCTGGTTGAGGGGAGCAAGGGAGAGAAACCCCTGGGGAGGGGCTTGACTCCACAACCCAGAGCCAGGAGCTGGGAGCCATGCCACCTCCTCAGCTTCTGGGCTGGATGAAGGGAGGGCAGAGAGGATGTTCCCATGGGGCTTGGCTTCACCCCCAGACCCGGGAGTCAAGAGCCATACCCCCTCCTCAGTCTCCGAGCTAGCTGGGGGGGAGTGGGGAAGCCCGCACTGGGGCTTGGCTCCACCCCCAGGACCAGGAGCCTTACCCCTTTCTCAGCCTCTGGGCTGGAAACGGGGACACAGGAGAGACAGAAGTTACATAAACCAGTTTGACCTAAAATCAGTTAAGTCCGATATCATTTCCAACCAAGTTTATCTTAAACCAGTTTGGGGCATTTTGAAGGTGGTTTAAGTGCACTGAACTTCTGTTCTGTTACAGGCTTAAACCGCTTTCTGATCACTTAAAGCGGTTTATGGGTAACGTTTGTCCCTAGTCTAAAAAACTGTCCAATACCTATTTTGGCCAGATCAGTGAATCCCAATGAAAAGATCAGGAGTTTGGTATATGATGAGTGTCAGAAGAAAGCTGGCAGAGATGAAAGTGTAATTCTGTATATGTATTTAATAATTAAATAATGCTCCTTCCCCTACAGAGAGAGAGAGTATGACCATTTAAAACGATGAGGCAGCTCACTAAATTAGAAAATTAATGGGAGGTACAGAAGAAATTAAGAGATGAGCAGCATCTTAAACCCCACTTTTCTCACTATTGTCTGTCGGCTGGGAAAAATACAATTTATATAATTTAGCATTAACTCTAGTGTTGCTCAGTGTCTGAAAAAGGAGGTCACCAGTGATGAGGAGGGAAGAAACAAAGCACTGACCACTTAACTACCTCTGATTCTTGTAGTAGGAACTTACATTGGCAGGACTCAACAGCTGGTTTTTTGGGCATGTAAGGCAACAACTTCAGACAGCTGTTCCCAATGTTTCCAAGTCTGTGGCCCCATCAGTCCCATTTCCAGTGGGACCTTCAGCTCTTCCAACAGAATGCCCCGAAGGCTTGTTATCCCACTTGCAAGTGCCATAACCCTACTTTGGATCACAAGAGATCCAGCTAGAGCAGAATAACAGAAGAAGGCAAGATGACATCCAACTGCCTTGGAAAATGCACATGCTTGTAAACTATTGAGACAAACTTGGCAGAAACAAAACACAGATGCAATCATCCGAGCTCTTCTGCCAAGCATAAGGTTAACAACTAGTTAACAAACAAAAAGGGTGTAACAGCTCACTTCCACAATTTAGAGACTCAACCTAGCTATTTAGCCATGACGCTAACCTTTCGCAGTCAAATCTCCCTTCTCCCAAAGCAGCAAGGGATGTAACACATGCTCGGACACATTGTGATTAGAACGGATTGGAGCAGACTCGGTTAATTAAGTCTGCTGGAGCATTGTAATTAGAGTGCTGCAGCATCTCGTGTATTCAAAACGGCGGTGGGGGTGCTTTAACTAAAGCCTATCTGACAAGCTGTCGTTAAAGTGCCTCCACTGCCATTTTGAAACGCAGGATGCTGAATACACAAGACGCTGCAGGATTTTAATTAGAGCAGCTCCCGAGAGCGACTCTAATTAAAATGCGTCCCCCACCCCCACCATACCCGGGAGTATGTGTGTAGATAGACACCCATAAAGACTATTTCTCACTTTCAGAGAGGAATGAACTTTTGCCATAACTAACTGCCAGCAGGCTGCTACCATTAAAACAGCGTGATGGAATTTACAACCAGATCAAGTTGATTAATACCAGATAAACAACTAGCCCAGATGACCTAATGTTCTATTAGACATAGAAAATTAGATCATCTAGTCTAATCCCTGACCAGTTCTCTAGCTGTTGTATATTTTCTGGTGCTTTGGACCATGTAGTATCCAAAAACCTATTTTATGGCCTTCATTTTCCTGGACAGACAATAAATGAATGTTCTCTGCATAAGCACAAGTGAGACTACTGGGATTTTCTTTTTTATTTTTTAAACTGTCCTTATTTTGTAAGCTCACATTTGTGATGTTAAACCAGAAAACACTTGCATACATTAAAAAACAACAACCTTGAATTATTTCTATAGACTACTGAGAAACAGAGATCTAGTAGCAATAGAAAGGGTTAACTCGGAGCATACAAATTCAGAACGTAATCATTTCAGACGTGCCCCAGATGCAGGTAATTTATTAATTGGCAAGAAGCTCAAGACACTAGGTACTCTACCATCTCTTGAAACTAGTTCTTTTGTAAGATGCAATTCTTTATATTGTCACAATACTATCTGATTTTGTTCACAAAGTATTGTATTCTTAATATGGCAGCAGTGATACATTGCTAATATTATCCATTGCTCAGCTGGGAAAAATTAACAGATTCGTCACGGCACCCAGCTTTACTCCAAAGGCTAATGCTAGGCAATTAAACTGTCCCATATGCACTTAAACAAAATACAGTCTCATCAGCCAAACCCTGAGAGTTGGTATCATCCCCCCCCACCCTCTCTGCCCCAACCCCATTTTCCAGAAAATGAGATAGAGACAAAGTGCTAGGAGCAAAACTCAAGGACTCTTGAGCCCCAAAGTCATACATACATTTGCACAACATGCTGCACCCCAGCTCCATTCAAGTCAAATGTGAAGGACTTCAGAATTGGGTCCTAAATGCAGAGAGTTGCATTTGACCCAGTGGGGCAAATTTGACTTTCAGCAGCAGTCTTACATGCATAACTGATGTCAGCATTTGGTCATAAGAGTAATAATTGAGGGGTGGCTAAAAAATAAGATTTGTTTTGTGAAACCATATTGAAGTTTCAGTATTTGATTCCATTCTCCACCAGATCAAAACCAGGAAACATGAAAGTTATAAAAGGATCATCAACAAGATCATCAACATCTTGGCATCAAGCAGGGGTTTAAACCTGCAATTCCCACATCCCAGCTAAGTACCATAAGCTCAGGGATATGGACTATTCAGGGACGGGTGTGTTTATCCATCGTTCACTCTCTCATTTCATCCAGACACTGTTCACTGGATCTGAGGATCCTTCCTACTAAAAGCTTCATCAAAACCAAAAATGGTCATGTCTGGGAGTCCCCAACCATCTTCAGTAATAACCGTGCTGTAGATTAAAATATTAACACACTAGTCTGCACCACCATATCTGGACCCACTTCTTGTTTTCTCTTATCCCATGTTATCCCAAGTTGCCTCATGTCACAAACCCTTTTTTATACGCCCTACCTACTGATCTGTTTCGGACCTTGACCTCTTCTCAAGGCAGGGGTCATACCTTCCTTTCTTTCTTTTTTGGAAAGCAACTAAGACACTGTGGACCCTGACAAAAATGGGATGGAAACAAAAGCCCTGAGGTAAGTGGAGAAATGGGTGACCTGGAGGAAGTACCAGCAGGAGGAGGCAACAAGAGAGGCCAGCTCATTCATCCTAAGAAAGTAGGGTAATTATTTAGTTACTTCAGGTGCCTGTATACAAATGCACAGAGCCTGGGAAACAAGCAGGAAGAACCAGAAGTCCTCACCCAGTCACAGCACTATGATGCAATTGGAATAACAGAGACTTGGTGGCAGGTAAGTCTGTCATGGGGAAGGGGCAGATCGAGGCCAGCACAGTGCGGGAGGGAGTAGGGCAGAGACGGGCTGGGGTGAATGAGACCCCGGAGCAGGTCATGGGACACTCAGAGCCTGGGCAGCTCGTCCCGGGGGGGGTCCACCACTGCGCGCACCCCAGAGGCCTGGGGGGGCATGTGCCCCCACAACCTGTGAACAGGGTGCAGGAGGGCTGCCATTGAGGGCTAGGCTCTGTGCCCCTCTGCCTTTGCCCAGAGAGCCGCAAAATGCCATGTGCCTGCCACCACCGCCGGGCAGCTAGGGACAGGGCGCTGCCCGGCAGTGACAGACACATGTCATTGCACCATTCCTGGGGCAGCAGGGTGCAGAGCCCAGCCCTCAGTGGCAGCCCACCTGCACCCTATGCATAGATCAGGGGGGGTGAGCCTTGCCTCCCCAGCAGAGCTGACCCTAGGGGTGTGCAGGGCCCAGGGTATACGAGTCTATGCAGGGCCTGTGCGGGGATGAAGAGGGGGGATGACAGGGGTGGCAAGCAGCCAGAGTGATGAGTGGGAGGGGGTGAGCGGCTGGCAGCTGCACAGAGTGGCGGTGCCCTCAGCACATGCCAATGACGCTGTCCATGGGGCCTGTATGGCACTGTCTGCGGGACTCCCAAAGCACGGGGCCCGGGGCGGTCATCCTGATTTGCATTCCCCACCCTCCAAGGGACGGTTCTGCTCCCCTTTGTGCCACTGGACAAGCTGCCCAGGCTCCAACAGCTCCACAACCCACCCCAGGCCCCCATTCACCCCAGCCCCTGCCCTCCCACACTGTGGAAGCCTCTGGCTGCTCCCTGCCCCCTGCCCCCCAAACCCCTTCCCCTTCAGAGTAGACTAAAACTTGCCTGGCTGCTATGCTGGACAGTAATCCACACACTGGGGCTGTGATACTGCCTGCGTGTCTGAGTGTGTGCCCCCCCCCCCAACTTCCTCAGTACCCTGGAGTCCACAGCTGGGCTGCCCTGCCCTATGGCCCTATCCACTGCCCCACATTTTTGGGGGCTAAGTCCCATTAGCCCCAGCCTTCCGCCGCTTATAAGAGTATTGCTCAGGCATGCAGGGATGAAAACAGGAAGGCCAACGTGCAACTGGAGTTGCAGATAGCAAGGGACATGAAAGATAACAAGAAGAGTTTCTACAAGTAAGTCAGCAACCAGAGGAAAATCAGGGAAAGTGCAAGTCCCTTACTGAATAGGGGTGCAACTCAGGGCGATTACAGAATGATTATTAATCATGCTGTAACCTGAGCGCTTTACACAAAGCACTTAGTTACATCACTGAAAGTAAACAGATGTTGGGTGTTTGATGGTGGGGGCTCTGAGCCTCCATGCTCTGGCTGAAGCCAGGAGGCAGGGGATTCTGTAGGCTACTCTGCAAGCCTGGCAGCTGGGCCAGCTGATGTCTCTGGGTTTGCTCTCCCACCCACCTGGAGACACCAGCAGCCTATCAGGCTGACAGGGATTCCCCCATGTGGTGGGGCTCTCTCAAGGGATACCCAGCGAAGCAGTGCCTTCCTCTGGATGGCTGTACTCTCCCCCTCTCTGCCTGGCTGCACAGGGAGAAGACTCTCTGCCTCCTTTCTGTGGCAGACCAGGGGCATGACATGTATCCCTCATAGGGAACTGTATACAAGTTCCCCAAGGTGCTCTAATTTAGAGCACCTTCATTTAATACCTGATTTAACAAGGGTTAATTGTTCATGGAACCAAAAGCACTCTGCAACTGTGCACATGTGCAATGACACAGCTGTAAAGCACTTTCAGGAGCCAGATCATATGAAAATTGTCGTTTCTTTCTGTCTAGTGCCAAATGATGTGGAAAATGCTGAAGTACTCAAGGCAGACAAGGCTTTTTGGGTAAATGTGATATCTTTTATTAGGCCAACTAAATAGTTGGAAAAAATTGTTCTTTGAAAGCTTTCAGGCACAAACACCCTTCTTCAGGCATAAGGAGAGTCTGATGGTGTTTTGTGTGCTCTCCTGGGTGGAATAGAAACCAATATGCAAAATGCAGGTCTGTGAAAATGTAAATGTATTGCAGTGAAGATCACCCCTGAATTACACAGGCAAGGGCACCTCCAAGACTACTGCACCTGGCAGCACAGTTTTGGGAGGAAGTGAGCAGCCAGCAGTAGCAAAAGAACAGATTAGGGACTATTTTAAAAAGTTGGACGTGTAAAAGTCCACGGGGCTGGATGCAATGCACCTGAGGGTGCTAAGGGAGTTGGCCAACATGATTGCAGATCTTTGAAAACTCATGGTGATCAGGAGATGTCCTGGATGATTAGAAATAGGGAAATATAGTGCCTTTCTTTAAGAAAAGGAAGGAGAAGGACCCGGGGAACTACAAACCACTCAGCCTCACCTAAGCCCCTGGAAAAATCATGGAGAAAGTCCTCAAGGAATCCATTTCTAAGCACTTGGAGGAGGTGGCAGTGATTAGGAAGAGTCAGCATAGATTCACCAAGGAAAAGCCATGCCTTACCAACCTGATTGCCTTCTATGATGAGATGACTGGTAGGGGTGTGCAAAGCTTCGGTCACCGATTTGATTCGGCAGAGATTTGGCTGGATTCGGCGACCGAATCTCCAAATCCAAATGGAATCAGGAGATGAAAATCTCTCCAAACCGAATCAGAACCCTCCAAATCGATTCAGAAAGATCTGATGATTCAGACAGACACAGCTTTAAATGTTTTTTCTACATATCTCAAGGTACCAACCAGGGGGCTTGTGAATGCTGAGATGGTGGGGTGGATGGAGCGTCTGAAAGGAGCACAGGAGGGTCCCCAGCACGCTTGGTGGCAGAACCAGAAGTGGACCAGAAGCACTTCCACTCCACTTCTGGTCTGCCACAAAGTCCATGGGGGACCCGCTGGCTCGGCAACTGATGCCTCCTGGGTCTGGCATTCACTAGCTATGCCTAGTACCTTGAGGTACATAGAAAAAACATTTAAAGCTGTGTCTATGGCCAAATCACTGATTCTCTGAATCAGCATCAAATCTTCAGATTTGGATTTGGCCAAATCAAATTGGGACAGTGATCTGAATCAACTAATCAAATCACTGTCCCTGATTTGGGCCTAATCCGCATTGAATACAGCCAGTTTTGCACACCCCTAATGGCTGGCTCTGTGTATGCAGGCAGAGCAGTGGATGTGATATACCTTGACTTGAGCAGGCTTTTGATACGGTCTCCCACAACGTTCTTGCAAGTAAATTAAGGAAGTACAGGTTGGATGAATGGACTGTAAAGTGGATAGAAAACTGGCAGGATTGTGAGGCTCAAAGGATAATAATCAATGGCTCACTTCTAGTTAGCAGCTGGTACCAAGTGGAGTGCCCCAGGGATCAGTCCTGGAGCCAGTTTTCTTCAATATCTTCATCAACGACCTGCAAGATAGGATGGATCTCAGTGAGTTTGTAGATGACACCAAGCTGGGGGGAGTAGTAGATATACTGCGGGGTAGGTCTAGTATTCAGTACCCTCAACAAATTGGAGGATTAAACCAAAAGAAATCACATGAGGTTCAGTAAGGACAAGTGCAAAGTTGTGCCCTTAGGGCAGAAGAAATCTCGTGCATCGGCACAGGCTGGGGACCCACGGGCTAAGTGTCAGCTCTTTAGGAAAAGACAATACAGGGCTTACAGTGGACAATAAGCTGAATATGAGCCAGCAGCGTGCCCTTGTTGTGAAGAAGGCTAATGGCATATTGGGCTGCATTAGTAGGAGTGTTGTCAGCAGATCAAGGGAAGTGATTATTCCCCTCGATTTGGCACTGGCAAGGCCACATCCGGAGTACTGTGTCCAGTTTTGGGCCACTCCTGTTACAGAAAGGATGTAGACAAATTGGAGAAAGTCCAGCAGAGGGTAATGAAAATGGTGAGGAGTCTGGGGCACATAATTTATGAGAGGAGGCTGAGGGAACTGGGCTTATTTAGTCTGGAGAAGAAGACTGAGAGGGGATTTAACAGCAGTCTTCAAGTACCTGAAAGGTGTTTCCAGAGGATGAAGCTAGACTGTTCTCAGTGGTGGCAGATGACAGAACAAAACAAGGAGCAATGGGAAGTTTAGGTTAGAAATTAGGAAAAACTCTCATGAGGAGGGTAGTAAAGCACTGGAACAGGTTACCCAGAGAGGTCGTGGAAGCTCCATCCTTGGAGGTTGTGTAGCCAGGTCTTAAAAAAGCCTTGGCTGGGGTTATTTAGCTGGGAATGGCCCTGCTTTGAGCAGGCGGTTAAACTAGATGACCTCCTGAGGTCCCTTCCAACCCTAATTTTTTATGATTCTACGAAAAAATAAAAATGATGATTATAATGTTTTTAACGTATCCATTATTTGTAAAAGATGTGGCCTGTGTAAAAGGACCCCTCTGTAATGCAACATCCATGTTAACAGGAATTGTTTTCACATTGCTTTTAATTATTAGAGCTGAGGGGATGGAAAACAATTTAATGGCCCTAAATACAATGAATACAAAACCTAATGGGTGAGGAAGAGGGCACTTACAGTAAACCCGATACTTGCAACAAAAATTAAATGCATATATAGAGCATTTTTTACAATTGTTCCTTTACGGTATCCTACATGCATAGGGTATTTTGCAATTGCTTCTAACACAACAGTCTCGCAATTACTTGTACTGCTATTTGAGGGTTAAGGTCATTTATTTTTGCTAATCTACATATTCTGTCACTGGATAACTCTCCTTTCCCATGGCATTTTATACAGGAACCCTGGATATCATTAGGTACCTTTATAGCTCCTGAGAAGGCTTCCTAGATTTATAATAAACCCACCCCTGAACAATATTTCAGCCCTGTTGTGTAAAACCAATAATTCCTCCATATTCCTCATTTCCATATTCTTTATAAGAACAGCACACACTGAGATAGAGATTAAATTACCGCACACCTCCTATGTCCTTAGACCAACACAGCTACAACCTACACCCCTGCACACCTCTTAAGCCTTATATTAAGGACCCACATCCATAAATCATAAACAAAATAGGCACAGAAGAAGGCGATTAGTGAATTGGCCAGACTAAGTAAGGATTTGGCTTCATTTAGTTTGTAGAACCCACATCGGTACTAACAGAATATATATGAGCAATTGAACATTTACAGGCTCTTATAGAAGGAATATATGTGGGATACCCACTACAGAGGACTGCTACATTTGAGTAACAAGCTCCAAGATGACAAGCTCATAGGTATTAAGTCTACAGTTTTAGATTCAATCATTATTCAAAGAGCTTTTTGCCACAAGAGATCCATTTATTAGAAGCTTCAGTATGATTGTAGCAATATGTAGATTGGATTATTACAATGAAAATATATGTGGTGTCAATGTGGGGTATGAGTCATAGGCTAGAAATCTGAAATAGAGATAAGAGATAAAAGGACGTGATTATTTTGGTCAGACATTGAGGTCTTCGGTTTAACAGCTTGAGCAAGATGTACTGTATCAAAAAACCTCTAGACTTACCGTTGCTCAAACATAAGGTACCCAACTTTAAGTATTGACTTGTGGAGCATATTACATCGAAGAGGTATGTTATGAAGATGGAGACACAAAGAGAGATAGAAGTAAGAGATGAATTTTGCAGACAAAAAGCTACAAATCCTACCAGCTGCAAGTGTGACAAAAATGTACGAGTGTATCAGCTTTAAATTAGTAAACGACCGCTGATTACGATCAGAAAATATGTATGGGCAAAGTGTTAAGGATGATTTCCTAAAAGCAAAGTGATTACATCACACAGCTAAAAAGGATGTAGGCAGTTACCAACAGGCCAAACTACACCTGGAATTAAGCTGGAAGCCAATTTAGTGTTCAGGGTACTTGTGAACTTAATTCCATCCACTGAGTTGCATCTTGCAGGTGAAGCCTCAGCTGACTAGCTTTCATTCGACTACCAGCTAGCACGACTGATAAGTCTAGTGAATGGGATGACATGGTGTTGCACGCTCTCTCCAACTCTCTGCTGCTCCAGTCATCTCCAAGTCTGCTATCGCCGCCTGATGTAAACATTGGGTGGGAGCGACACCAGGACCGAGTTCTTTGGTTATACTCGCAGGGGTCTGTTCTTTCTCTCGTGGAAAACCAAACTATGCTTGTCAGGGTCCGACAGACGCGTCACTGTCTCGTCACAGCCAGTGGCATCAAAAGCTGTTGGCAAATCATCTGTATTGGCACCTGGATTTGTCCTAAGTCAAACAAAAGCTGCACCAACAACCTGACAGGTTTAACGTCTACCTGAATCCACTGCAGGTATGGAATATCTTGAATACTCTGCCCACCATCTCCTGCAACCTGAATCAATAAACAGTGATTTATCATAACAGGCACTGATTGCATGACCATCATGCTCACTAACAGCTATGCTGTCCTAGGATATTCTTTTGAGCACGCTCAGTGCTGCATTTTGACATATCTTAATACATAAAACCATGCCACAGCTAAAACAGACTTCCTTCTGGAGAGACAACTGTATTAATTACAGGCACCAGTTGCATTAATTTTTATTAGCTTTTTCAAACACAAACAAAAGCCATAAAACAAAGGGCAACCACATTGAGCGCTAGTTTATTCTTTGCTTGTCTTTCTAAAGCAGCCCAGATCCTGCAAGATGTTGATTTTCTCCAATCCGTTTGGGTGCTAGTAGTACCTAGAGGGATTGTTCCATCTACAGAAGAGAGGGCTTAACCTGGAAACACGCTAACCAAAATCTCCAATGGCTCCACAGTCCCAGAGGTGGAATGAGATGGAAATAGTCTGGCAAGGCTCCCGAGAGAAGAGAGTCAGGAGTTAAGAAACACATGAGCCAGTTTTTCCTGGGAGAAAAATGGTGACCCATAATTGTCCGATTGCTATCTTAAGAATGCAAAGCGAATAGACCATTTTCCAGGTCCTCAGAAAAATTAACTCCGTGTAGTAGGGGCCCAGATGAGCCCCGTACTTACTGGGACGGTGGCTGCCAGCATGCCCCCGGACGGCAGATCCCCGACCAGGCTCATGGGGAAATGATGAGCTCGTGCACCCAGGGCACGCTCCACTGTGCTGCTGGACAAATGGCTGGTTCACAGCAGGTGTTCCCCAGGCCCCGTGCCCAGAGCAGGGTGGGGGTCAGAGTCCCAGCCCCACATGGGCTCCAACTGCAGCCCAGAGAGGAAGCAGGCAGCCAGGGCATGGAGTACCACTTGGGTCCTGGAGGTGGCAACTGCAGGGAATAATGAGCCCCTCAGGGGCTCCTAACATCTGCCAACAGCAGGCTGGGATGGATGAGGGGCCAGACAGGCTCTTGCCAACCCGGAAGCCCCTATGTAAGCATGTACCGACCCCAGGACAGGGGGAAACACCGGCGGATGAAAGCTGTCATCCCGTTTCCCCACTGAGGCAGGGGACCAGTGTTGCAGTCAAAAGTGGGATTCAGACCTAGTGCAGTTAAGGATTGACACAACACCTTGTTTGATTAATGGCAGCAAGACTTTAATAACAATACCACAAATGAGCTATAAAACTAAGTGACAGAAAAGAGACTCCTTCCCAATATTCAGTAAATGAGCTATCATAAAAGTCCTAGTATATTTTAGCTACAGAAGTTTCTCTTACCAACGCAGGTAGGAAGCAGTTCTTGTCTTTACAGCTTTCACTGAGCATGGCTCTATCGCCCAAGGGTGATAAGCTGGGTGCAGAATGATTTCCCCGTCTCTCTTGGAGTGCACACCTTGCTGGCAACTCTGTCATTCTTATACAGTTTAATTGTATAGCTTCAAAGCATTCTTCTCTGATAGTTGGTTGATTAAAATCTGAACAAAAGCAGGTAGGAAGGGACTATCACATTACAATTGCGAAGTGCTTGGATCCTGTTCTGGAGCGTTTAGGTGTGAAACTTGTTTTTGCACGCTTTTGATTAGTCCAGAGGGATGGGTCTTGACTGACTGAACGGAATAGCTTGGGGCACTGACCACAGGTAGTTTTGGGTAGTTGTTTTAACAACAGTCTGCACCGGGGATGATCTAAAAACTCCAGATAGACATTGAATTCCTGTTCTGAGAAAGATGCCTTAATCAAGGGGGGAGGTGTCAACCAGAATACAGTCACAAGGACATAGGGACATGCAGTAATTTATGAATGGTTTAACATAATAAAACATTGGGTACATTTGCAACTAGCACAGGAGATAAAGTCAATTGGGACTGCTCTATTTTGCATGACTTCAGTAACGATCTTGCACAGGCAGGCTCACACAGACTGAGCAAGTACAGGACAATCCCTGCGGGACTGGGACTGCCTGAGGAAAGGCGACCAAGGTGCCCAGAAGGCCAGAGAAGAGCTTAGGGTGCAGTCATTTAAGCTATTAGTTTGTTTGCTTTTTTATGCGGGCCATGCCTGCTGACCCTGAACTTATAATTGAATCCAGTACGCATAGCCAGTACACACCAACTCCGGACAACCTGGCTGCTTCTTTCTTTTCTCCCCCTGAACTTCAAGGCAGTCAGTCAGGATGGCCAAACGTGTGTGTTCAACACCAGCTGGGATCCCAAGTGGAAAAGGGTAGGGTGTAGGGGAGAAGCCCAGCAGAAAACACCAACAGCAACCCATGCCAACCTCAGTTGGCTCTCGTTAAGCAGATACTAGCTCCTTATGCCTCTTCTCAACTACATCAAGTCATGGCAGGCAAGATTTAAAAGACAGCAACACACCTCCTGAGCCTGTAGCACGCGGGCCCCATCCCAGTACAGCCACTTGGCTTGGGTCCCTCTATACTGAGCTCATTTCAGATGAGGATTATCTGGGCAACTTGTCAGTCTGGAGGCAAAGAAGAAAAGTGTTCCTGATTGTAGAATATTTATAAGGGGGTTTGGCATACACCAACCTCTAAACAGGTGTTGGGAAGAAACATGGCCTTTGAGCAGGTTATCCTCCGAGTGAATACTACACAGTCTCTTGGGGAAGCATTTTGGGGTGGCCATTGTCAGAGACGAAACACTGGACTAGACGGACCACTTAGATCAGGGACGGGCAAAATACGGCCCGCCAGCCCATTCTATCCGGCCCACGAGGCACCTAAAAAAATTTAGAAAATTAATATTTATCTGCCCCTGGCTGCCTATCACATGGCCCTCGATGGCTTGCCAAAACTCAGTAAGCAGCCCTCCGCCCGAAATAATTGCCCGCCCCTGGCTTAGATGATCCTGTTCAGCCACTCTCACGTTGTGAGGCTCTTCAGGAAGATGCCTTTCAATGAATGGCTTCTCTGCACCAGGGTCACTAAACAGACAGACATATTAACTAATGTTCCCTTCAGAGCACAATTAAGCACAACCTCTACCCTCTCCGTGCCGAGTCTGAACAAGGGGTCTCTTTCAGTATGGCGGCATAATTTTGATCTGTTGCATCTTTGGGTTGAAGGGGGAGGGGGAGAAAAATAAGCAGTGCCTTCAGCTTCAATCAGCAGCATGTTCGGAGAACGCAAATTGCTACTGTGTCTGCTGCAGGATCTGAAATGCAAATGATCAAGAGGCCATTAGAGACATTAAAGATTTAGCAGGCGTATGTTCATCCTGGTTTTACTGTGGGGGGAAAGAGGCATTAATTCCAAAGAAATACATAATGAAATACAGTTACCATATTCAACCTCTCACAGAATAATTATGAGTCTCATTAAGAGCACTCTTAGTGGCCAATCAGTAACATTTCATGCAGGCAACCAAACAAAAAAAAAAAAAATATATTAAAAACAAATATATCCCAGTCAGTCTAACTTTAATAATAGTTATTTACATCTGTGATGTGGCTTATGGAAGGGAGGTCCAGGAAACAGAGCACGAGCTGCAGCCATCTGTTTATTGACTGGCCTCTAAATGACCTTCAGTTTAACTTGAACTGACCATACTTCCTCAAGGGGAAGGAGTCATTCTGATTCCTTTGCAGCCGACTTCGGAGCACCATCAGGACAGCGCCTGGTGACCTTGCATTCTGCATTTTCTAAAGCAAAGGGAGGCTATAAAACAATTCTACCATGAGCCCTTTTAAAGGATATTCCTGCAGTTTCACGCTGCAGAGATATAAAGACAACTAGATTTAGGCAACTAAATGTATGAAAAGGACAACTGAAAAAGCCTTTTACGAGGTTGTTGGGAGTTTCAGCATCCAGCCATCTAGGTTGATCAGTCTCACACAGGTTAAAAATCTACTTTTCAACTACAATGGGACCTACAAGCTTCTATTTTCAGTCTGCAGGCTTAGGGACTATATTATTGTCACAGTCACATCATGTTATTTCCATCAAAACAGCTGGAGGTTTCCAGTGTAGGAAGCAATTATTATGAAAAGTGTCAATGTGTCATTTTCCCCAAGTCAAATATTTAGCTTCGTGTTATAGCATTTGACAAGTACCCGGCTCTTAGCCTCTACCAGGGGGAAAGAAAAGGAAGGAGAGGAAAAAAAAGAGAGAGAGTGTCAAAGAAGAAAAGAACAGTTCACCCGCTGCTATGCAAGCAGATTTTTGACATTGCTGGTTGACGCCACAGTTGTGGTGCATTTCTGGAGTTTAATTGCTTTGGTGGAATGCAGCTACCTTGGCAGATATGAGACTGTATTCATAAAAGATCTCACTGTTTGCCTTGGCCCTGGAGTATGCGCGCGCACACACACACACACACAGGCTTCAATTTGAAACAACACGCTTACAAATTCAGTGCCCACTGAGCAGTCCAAGAGTTTCTTGAGATACAAGACCATGAGAGAAAAGGTTGACCTGCCAATCAAAGCTCTTAATACCAAAAATGGGGGTAGTCCCAGATGATGTCAGGTCCTGAAAGATTAGACATGGTCCTCAACCTATCACTAAATAAGATGTGGAACCTAGTGCAGGACTTAAGGATGGTGGTGCAGTTACTTCTCATGGTATGTCTACATGGCAAAATGAAGATTTGATTGGAGCTTGCACTACACACACTTGGAGCTTGCACTACCACACCCATGCTAGCTTAGTTTCATTATCATGGGCAACAATAGCAGTGAAGGCAGAACAGCACTCAGACAAAAGGCAGCACTCAGACTACCCTTTGATGCTATGGTTATTACTGCATGCTAAAGCCCAAGCCCATCTTCACCACCATTCTTACCCTGGACTAGCTAGCTTAAAGCTAGTACAGACCTGCCAGAATATGCTACAGCTGCACCTTCCTTTGGCCATCTAGTCATATCCTCAGAGATTTTTCTACTAAGGAAGTGGGATATGGTCCATTCCAGGGCCAGTGCAATACAGCAGATGGTTTTCTGGGTTAAGTGCTTAACTCACCCTTGGTTCAAAAGCTAGTCCTGGCCCCTGGAGTTGAATGCAAAATTCCACAAAAAGGTTTTCCCCTGACAAAGCTAGAGCCTATCGAGAAAAAGACCCGATATGGACAACATGAAAGCCATCCTTTGGCAGCTATAACCATTCAAGTACCCTCAGCCTCCTTCCCCCCCTCACCTTTCAGCACCCCCAGTACCACATGATTACTCTTGAAGCTAACAGCTTGTAAAAAAGACCTGAAGGACCAAAATGAGAAGGAATCCCACTGAAAAGGACTTCAATATTTTTAACTGGAATCAAGACAAGAAAGAAATACAAAACAGATGAGATCCTGAAGCACAATTTCTGTTGAGAAGTGATCTACTGTTGGCGCGGTATATTCTCTAGCTACATATGGTATATTAAATTATTGAAAACTCTGAACTTCAAACATATGTTTAATAGCTCCAGTCTGGTTTCGAGTCCAATGGTATGACTTTCTTACTGTACACAAAAAAATACATATGGATGCACTTATGGTGAAAATATACACTATTCTAGAGAAGCCCAAGCATGCTGCAATATTGTTTTACAATGCGTATTGTCCAGAGCTTCATGCTACTCAAGGCGGTGCTACTTAGTCCAGAAGTGGGTCACCAAAAGTAGCCTGGTAGATCATATACCAACTGCTAAGAATATAGTAAGATCTTTAAGTCTCTAAGGGCCTTGTTCCATGTTACACTGTAAGTTGCACAAATGTTGATCAGCTTAGTGCAAGCTTGCAGTCACACCTTTGATATAAGTGGCACAGCTGTGGGCAGTGGGCACACCTTCACGGAACAGGTGCTAGGTAGTGAGGATCAAGACAGAGATAATCCTGCCCTGCAGTAGCATAACCATAAGCCACATAACAAGTGCTTCAGGCCACCTAAGGGTGTTAACCTGCAGACAATCCAGGGGTTAAGAGCTCCAGGAGCTGCCCATTGATCTAAGGTAGCTGTGATTAGCAGCTTGAAAAAATCACATTGTGGATATGTCTGCACAGAGCAATGCAATGCAGTATGGATATATCTAAGCTACTTCACTGAGAGCTAGCTCAGGGATCAGATGCAGATTAGTAGTGATAGCACAGAGCTCTGCGCAAGCTAGTTTCTCTGCTCGTGTACTAGTAGTTTGAGCATCTGTATTACTGCGCTGCATTGTACAGGGGGGAGAGTCAAGCCCCCTGGATACAAGTCCTGAATCTCTCTTACTCTCAGATTTTCCCCACGGACGTTTTGCCTCACTTCCCCCCCCCCGAGATGAAGAAAGGGATAACAATACTTGTCAATGTTCGGAAGGTGCTACATATACAGTACACCAGTAACTCAGTATTCTAGTCAATGCACTAAAATACTGACTCTAACACAGGAGTATAATTGCTTTATTAGAAAGTTAATTTGGACTTCATGCCTGACAAATCCCAGAAGCCCAGAGAGCTATGGGATTCTGTTACATTCTGTGTATGTAACAAGAGAGAGAGAGAGAGACATCTGCATAGACCAATTGATTTTACTCGTTGGTTTTTGTGACCCGATACTAGGGAAGAGGATCAAGACAACGTATCCGAATACAGCGACACCTTCCTTCTCCATCCGAACCATGTTCACTCCAGCGCGCCAAAGTGAAATATTTCCCCAGCAACGAGACAATCACAGGACAGTTGATACAGCACGGGGGGTGTCTAGGGATAAGTAGAGTTTAGCAAACCAGATGGACCAAAATATTTCTCCCTGCTCCATTTTCTTTCGTGAATCAAGAGAGACATCTGGTGGCTACGTGGCATTACAGTCATTCATTTCTTCATCTTAAAAGAATGAAACAATCGTGCCTTCACTCTTACTTTCTACCAAGCCCAAACAAGACTTTTGTCCAGACACAGAGCACCAAGGAATCCGGAGCCGATATTCTGTTGCTCAACAGATTAAATAAAACCATATAATGCCAAACACTTCACCTCACAAAAGCAGTATGCGGTGCAGCAAAGATTTTTATTATATTCATTTTAGAGACACTTAAATGTAGAGTTGTTAATGGACGCTTGGTCAAGATCACGTTAGAAAGTCAGTATCACAACCTGAATCTCCAAATGGCCAGTCCCCAGCTTTACGCACAGGATCCATCTGATCTTTAAGGTAACACTGTAGATGCAATGTACAGTATTGTAATTTCAGTCAAACAGTCACAGATTAGGGGCTGGAGGGGACCTCGCAAAATCATCGAGTTCCCCCCCTTCCCTGCCATAGGCAGGAAGTCTGCCGAGGTCAAATGATCCCAGCAAGATATGCATCCAAACGCCTTTTGAATGAGTCCAGAGTAGGTGCAAGGGGGAGGGGAGTGTCTGTTCCAGACCCCGGACACTTGGACTGCAAAGACGTTTTTCCTTACAAATTGGCTTTCCAGGAGTTTGTGGCTGTTAGACCTGGTTATCCCTGGGGGAGCCCTGGTGAACAACTATTTTCTCAGGTCCTGATGCACCCCCACTTATGTACTTATAGGCAGCCACTAGGTCCCCCCTGAGCCTTCTCTTCTCCAGGCTGAAGAGTCCCATGTCCCACAGCCTCTCTTCATAAGGCTTGCTCTCTTGGCCTTCGATCGTGTGGGCAGCTCTCCTTTGGACTCTCTCAAGCTTATCCACATCCCTCCTGAAGAGGGGAGCCCAAATTGGACTCAGTACTCCAGCATTCCTTAAACACGCTGAAAGCTAGCAGAGGCAATGTCAGACAGGATCAATTATATTGGTGAAATGAGGAAGTCTCCTGTGAGATACAAAAGCAGCAGTGTTCGCTGCAGTCTGATTTACCATCATCAGCTCAGGAGTTAGAAGTCCTCCTCCAACTTCAGTAAATTGCTTCTACTGCATTAAACCCTATAGTAAATAGCCTGTTAGTCCAGACAGAGCCGGGAGGGACTGTCGGCCTCAGCCAGAAGACAGCAGCATGTAAAATGGTAGAGAGGCTAGAGATATCAGAATAACAACTTGACTTGGAAGACAGCATAGCCCAGTTGATGGAGCACTGTCCTGCAACTCAGCGTACCTTGGCTGTACTCCAGATTTCACCATTAGCCTGATGGGTGACCTAGGGCAAGTCACTTCTCTTCTCTGTGCCTCAGCATCCCCAAATGCAAAATGGGGATCTTAACACTGATTTTCATTTAGTACCAGCCTTAGATCAGATCCAAAGCTGTGACTTCAAGGAAGAAAAGCAAATATCACTATTCACACACTCTTAAGACTAGTTCCTTCCCAAAGGGACTTATTACACTAACTTTTTGAAGAGGTGGAGGGAAAGCAAGAGTACAGAAGTGGGGGGGAAAACCAACAGAGTCATCTCAGCAAGTTACCTTTAAGGAAATGTCTGGCTTCAGAGAAGAAGCGCTAGTTGTAGGTTTTGAAGCTGTAAAAAAACGTGCTTAGATACCGTAGGTTGCATGAAAATCCATAGAGCATTATTGCCATCTAGTGTTGTCATAAGATCTCTACAATTACTGTAGTTTTCACAGTAAGATAGAGATTTGCTCATTTGTTCCAAATAGAGCAAAAGACGCATGCAACCGTCTCGCTGTGTAACATGCCTTCAGTAGCTGGCCCTTGTCATTTATTACAGAGGATGATAACCAATACCAAAACCAACTGGATTAAAATGCCAATTGGTTTGAAGTGGGGATGTTTCTAGTTTTCCAAAAGAAACACTGTTTGAAGAAAGCCATGTTCCTTTTTCAAATTATTATTTACTTCACAGAGACTTTTAGGAAGAGTATGAGAAAGCAAAAGGATAGTTTGTGCATGTGCATTTTAACAACTGGAAAGTTACTTGAGCAAATCATAAAGCATTCAGTCTGGAAGTACCTGAAGGGTGCAAGGGTGATTACTAGCAGCCAGCATGAATTTGTTAAGAAGAAATGACAGATAAAGGGAATGTGTAAGGCAGGATACACCTGGACGTCAGTAAGGCTTTTAACGTTCCAGTCTCTTAAGTATGCTGGACAACCAGGAAGACAGACTAACCATTTGGTGGGTACATAACTGGTTGAATAACTTCAAGCAAAGCATAGCTTTTAATGGATCAATATTAGAAAAATCTACACAAGACAGTAGCAGTTTTATAAGACTATCCATCATAAAGGCCAGTTGCCTGGAGACAGCAGTAGTATATTTCTACTAAAACTATTGCGTCTTACTGATGCTTTTACAATAGTTTTTAAAACCTTATATACATTATTTAACCATATTCATTACAATTGAAATCATTCATTTAAGCTAAGGCTAGTAAAAAAAAAAAAAAAAAAAAAAAAAAAAAAAAAAAAAAAGACAGACAGAAACCAGGGAAGTTCTTCGTACAACTTTTGTCCCTTTTTCTGATGAAAAATTTCAAAAATGTTGACCTGCTCTGCATCTCACCATATTTGGGTTTTACCTCCAACTGACTCCTGAGATGCTGTTTCTTATTTTGCTGAGATCTGAGAGGAAATAAGCCCGGGAGCCTTCCTGGAGCCCTCTGTTGACCCTCTTCCTCTTCTCACTCTCCTCTCTCCTTCGTCCAGCCTGTTGCTAATGCAACACGCTGCATCACCTTTGGCAGTCCAAGTAACGTGATGGGCATGTTATAAAAATCTACAAAGGGAATTTCTTCCGAAAGTTTTTTTTCCCTTCTCGTTGTCCTTCATCCACTCTGTGCATTCAGCCCCGATTTTGCTTCTCCTATTGTTTCTTTCCCTCTCAGACCTTTTATCATCTCCATCTCTTTTTCCCTAGTGTGCTGATTCAACAGTCCAGAAAAATGGTACCTCCTTCCAAGGTCAAATGCTATAAAGGACAAACAAGCGTTAAGCAGTACCGATTCCAAGGTGATGCAAGAAAAGCAGCAGGGAGCATCAAGACAAAAGGGAAAAATAGATGCATGCAGAGTTTACGGGAAGTCACAGAACTTGTAGACCTGGCTGGGAATTTTTTCACAATAACATTTCCATGAAAGGTGCTGCATCAACAACACTTTTCACAGATATGTATTGGCTTCCATGAAAGTTCTCAGAAGTTTTTGGAGGTGAACTGCAGAATATAAGCTGAATGGGAGCCTCAGAGATCCTGGTCCAAGGCTCTATTGTGCCTTATTTGGAGGAGAACAGATGATCACTTCTTGGTCTTTTGGGTAAGATCTGGGTGGGGAGGACAGACAAAGGGACACCCCCCCCTTGCGATAGCCCCCAATAAAGACAGCAAACACTACTGAGAGCACTTCATCCCTGGCAAATGCAGACTATGTACTAAACAAAGCACTTAAGAATGCATCAGCATCCTACAACTTTGTACCAACGTGGGTATCCGCAGGCCACTTACAGATGCCACTACAGTTTACTTGCCTTTAAAGGTCTGCTTGGGTCTGCAACCTCCAGTCTCTCCCCCCGCCCTGCATTTGGTATTCTCACCTGCCATGTCTTAATGTAAAAGTGAGTTGGGGAGGCTGCACAGAGGGTAAGGCACAATTTGACCAAGTGGGACCTTGTCTGGCCTGTGGATCCCCCTGGCCTCATCCAACTTTTACTTTAGCTGAGCTCTCTAGCTCAGGGCCCACTGTTCAGGACCACAAGTTCCTGGCTCAGCTTTTCTTATGCCCTCTGAGCTCAGCTTCCAGGCCCCACAATATCTACTTTGTAGGCTGCTAGGGGCTTTGAGTCCTGTTTCCCCCTGCCACCTCCTGCCTTATAGTCTGAGCAGGCTCAGCCTCATACTCTAGTTCTTCTCTTCTGTTCACTCGCTGAATTTCAAGTTTGGGGTGTCCCCAGTCACACCCTTTCAGTGGCCTCCATCTCCCCTTCAGACGCAACTCGGTCCCCCAGGAAAAATATGACAAACACAAAGTACCAGCACCAGTCCCAACTCAAAGAAATGTCCTGCGTGGGGTTCACCACACCCCCTGAGTGCTGGGCTCCAAGTAGAAAGAAAACAGAAAAAGTGCCCAGGTATTTCACTTGCTTCCTATGCACGTCCTCAGCTTTCCTTTACCCGGGGCTTACCCGGGACTCCTCTTGCTGCAATCTGGTCTCCAGGCCTTGCGCCCCTTGGAAAAGATTCTTCCCTCAGCAGCTTCCAGAGCCAGACTGCCCCTTCCTGGCCTGAGGCTTGAGTTTATGCACGGTGCTCTGGATCACCTCATCCTTTACTTCTACCCATTGCATCATCCAGCGCTGCCTGCACCAGAAGCCAGCGGCCACCTCGCTCCAGGATCCTCTGCCTGTGAGACACGCAGCCAGGCTTAAGGTCAGGGAGGAACAGGTTAACTCCAGAGGGGCTGTTAGTTCTGAAAACATGGGTACTAGACACCAGTAGTAATTGGCCTGCCCCAGGAATACCCTTATCTGTCTCTTGGTGAGTGGTGGATAATCCCTCAAGGCATGCACTTTGTCTGCTAGGGATTTAATCTGCCCCCCTCCCACAAGAAACACCAAGTATTGGGTTTCTTTGTAGCCTAGGGCACACTTTGGGTTTGCTGTAAGGCCTGCCACTCACAGCTCCTCCAGCATGTCTCCGAGGGCTTTTAGGTGCTCTCTCCAGTCTGTAAAATAAATTATTGCATCATCAATATGTAACCCTGGTGTGGGACTAGTACCCTGTCCATGAGTCTCTGAGAAGTGGCTGCTGACCCGTGCAATGCAAAAGGCATGCAACGAAATGCAAAGGCCCCAACTCACACTACAGCCTGTAGTAGCTACTTCAGCTCTCTGGTCCTGCTCATCCATCACTGACTGGAGCTCTGTCATCCAATCCCTCGTTGGGCCGACTCAAGGCATGGTGAGAGCATACCTGGCATCCTCTTCATTGCCTACCTTCACCCTAATCCCTGGGCTCCCTGCTCTGGGCTTTCCCCTACTGGGAGAGAGCCCTTACTTCTTGGCCCAATGGGTTGTTGTTTTTTTTAAGAAAAGGGTCAAAAGGAAAAGAAAACAGGAAAGGGGCTCATCTATGAGAGGCGCAGACAAACCCCTCAGGCTACATTCCTTTTAAGCCTCCCTTTTAGTAAGTAGCAAGGGAGCTGAGGGAGGGTAGGGAGTCAAGCAGGGGCTCCCTGTCTTCTCCTGGCCCTATGTCAGTGGGGACCCAGCAGCTTGGGTGCCCCGCAACTTTGGTGCCCCAAACCGCCCCCCACACGTGGGCTCAAATCTGCCCAGTGTCAGGTCCCCGCTTCCTCTCCCCCTCTTTGGCACCATCTCATCCTTTTATATTTTCCCGCAGTGGTGCCTGTGGCTGACGCCATCAGCTGAGAACTGCCGAGCCTGCTTGACAGCAATCTCAAAAAGCGGTGCTGAAGTGCCGCACATTGCACCAGTCTGGGCTTGTTCCCCTTTGGTGGTGAGTCGCCCCAATCCCCCGGTGCTCTCTGCTCTTTCCCCTTGGGGTTAGACCAGGCTCTCAGGGTTTGGGCAGCCATGTGCAGTCCTTGCCACCACAAACTTATTGCTAAGGACCTACTGAATTTGTGGTTTCACAGAAATACAGGATTGCCCACAAAAGCCATGAAATGAACAAAAACAACTTAATAAAAAGAGAAAGCCAACTCCCTAGTGGGAGCCACAGGTCCTTGCTGCACGTAGAGAAAGGTGCTGGCTGGCAGAATGGCACAAAGGGCAGCAGATAGGAGGGCAGCTCCCCTCTCATCCCTCCTCCCACCAGCAGAGCCTCTCCACCAATCAGCACTGAGAGGTAGGCAGCATGAAGGCCAGCCAGCAATCCAGATGGTAGCCACCCCTTGTCCCAGGATCTCTCCACTAATCAGCTCCAAGAAGCAGGGCCTCTCTGCCAATCGGCACCAAGGGGTGGGGCCACTGCAAAATGCTCACAAAATCAGCTCTGCATGCTGTGAAAAACCCTTTCTCTTGCCATGATTTAAGTAGGTCCCTACTTATTCCTCCAGCAGGCACCTAAACAGCACCGAGGCTGGAACAACCTGGCTCAGGTCCAAGGCAGGTCGGTGCTTCTGACCCGGCTACTGCCACTACTTCTCCCTGCCACCCAGCAACGCAGGGGCAATGCGTAGGGGGTACACATGGGTGCACCCCCTGAGTGTGGCAGTGCACCCCCTAGAAAAAGGTGCCGTCAACACCGTCAGCAATGCCTGTGGGGAGTGGCCGCTTGCCACCCCGCTGCTGGCACCACCGGCAGCGTCTGCAATCCCTGCTGGCCACCGACCCTTGGTCGGTGCTCAGCACACACCCCCTGCTGCCGACAGCACTGACGGCACCTGCAGGAGCTCCCCTGCTTACCGCTGCCAGGCTCCCGCCACTGCCACTGCACTCCCGCTGCCACCATGCCCCCGCAGCCGCCAGGGGCACGAGTCGTTCATGCAGCAATGGCATGGACAAAGCTGCTCTCCCCCCCACCCCGTGCTGCCAAAGCCCCCTGCCTCTATAGGCTGTAACCAATGGCTCTGTGGGGTGGTTCTGTCCACTGAGCTGTATGTTGCCAACCCCTGGTTTTAAATTATTTAAAACCAATATTTTAATAATTTGGTAACATCTATAAATAACCTTCCTTTATATTCCTAAATACACATAGTAACAAGAAAGAGATAGCCAAGTTAGAGAGTTCAGACAAGTATTATGGCTTGCTGTTCTGCACATTGGCACTTTAAGTCCCTGCATTTTGTATCTAAGCTGTCTGAAGAGACAGGTAGCCATGCTGTGTACACTTCAATGCAGGCAGCTCCCAAACAGAATGACCCATAGCAAGCTCCCTCATGAAAACCTTGGTTTTTAGTGCTAGACTTAAGAGAAGTCAGTCTAATAGAATATGTGGCTAGCCCTGTGGTTGGGGAAACAAAACGTGGCTGTTTAGGTATATGAATCTGCAATGGATACAATTTCCCCAGGTACAGTCTTGCCCTTTCAATTCAAGCAGTTTCAGGTCACAATTTTAGGTCTACCGGCCCCTGTTCATTGACAAATATAGTGGCCATCACACATACAACTTGAAACTATGGCTGGCCAATCATGCGTATGAAAAATTCTTCAGTTATCACACCAGATATCCCCAATTATCACACCAAATAACGCAGGAACACCACTGCAAGATGCAGCCGTTTGGCACATTACTGTATAGCACTATAGCAGACATTTTTTTGAACAGGTGCTCAGACTTTGCTACCTTATGCTTGCCAGGTTTGTAAGAGCTACTCACATACAAAATTGGCATGGATCTTGTCATAAAGCTAAACCTTAGCATTAGGCAAGTTTTCTGTACAGCACCTGTTCAAGACTACTGTACAAAAGCACACTTCAGGCTATCAAATTCATTTAGGGTGAAATAAAAACCCATGCAAAAAGCCCACACAAGCTTTTCTGCTTCACCTAACCTCTTTCATTAAGGCATTAAGTATTAGGTGCTAGGAAGGGTTCTTTGCAGAAAGGTCAAGTTTAACTTAAATTAAAACCAAGCCACCTATAAATTGCTTTAGTTATTTAAATACGGGAATAAAACATTTTGTCCTAATTTAGCTCACTAAGCAGCATGGCTATTTGTAACCTCAATACGAATTGTGTAATAAGAGTAATTTCATATAATGTCAAACTCCTATAGGATTTATTCAGATGTCACAGATGTTGTGGTTAACTTCTGCAATTAATGATGATCTGATTAAATGCACTCCAAGTGGTAGCAGAGACAAAGTATGAATTAATTACTGTCAAAAGGGTGAAAGGTCAGGATATGGTCCATATTTATATTTGTCATGTTTCTGTGTTCATTACCTGTGATTTATTTGACATGCTTTACTAATTAAGAATCAAATCACTTTCCCAGAAAAAAAAAAAAAAAATCGAAATCTTGCTATAATGGTCAAAGTGCCTTGTGAAAAAAATATATTACTTCAAACTTGGTATTTATTGTTACCATCAATTTGTACATTTGCAAATCTGCAGACCTAAATTGCTATTTAATTGCATGTAGTAATTATTGCACTGTATTGCCCAATCCTGGTGCAGGCAGAGATGCATAGGAAAAACAACAGAAAAGCCTCTCTCTTCCTTCCTCGTTAAATACTATCAGCAACTACCAAAGACAGTGGGATCCTATTCCTCTCCAGTAATAGACACTTGTATTTTGAGGATGAAACTCAAAGTTTTAAACTCCACAAATTGAACAGAGGGTCTGGCTGCATTCAGTCATATTTGTTACATAGTCCTGAACTGAAATGCAATTAAAGTTGCACAGTTTTATCATGTCTTAGATGCATGAGATCTAGGTTTACAAGAGAAAAGGTTTCACACTGTACCTGACCAACAAAACTGCCTCTATGTACAACTGGTCAAAGAAGCAGAAAGATCTCTCAACATTTCTTTAAAACTATTTTTAATCGAAGTATAGAGTTTCAGTTTAGTGACAATCACACTATAAAATGAGAAAGCTAGTAAACATTGTTTTTACAGAAGTTTCCAAAAAAATTAATGCAGTCAATACTCAAGTACTTTCAAGGTTTCTTTTTTCATTAGTCTGCTGTGTACCAAATCCAGCCATCCTAGGAACTGGCACAGGGAGCCAGCAAGTGAAGTTCCCACTTCCAGTGGCAGTCCCCGCTCGCCACCTGCTCCTCCTCCCCACTGCCAACACCGCCGGTGGCATCTGTGAGTGGTCTGCGATCGCCGGTGGTCGCCAACCCACGGTCAGTGCTCACCTCCCCACCCCCACCAGGACTGGCCGTGTCTGTGGGAGCTCCCTGCTTACCGCTGCCATGCCCCCCCAGCTGCCAGGGGCACGCGTCATTCATGCCCACTTTTATAGAAGGGATGCTGGGCAGCGGCAGACTGACGGGGGCGCCAGCCAGGCCCTTCGGAGTTCTTATTGTGTGACGTGACTAAGTATTGATACGAGAAGGACCGGGGTGGGGGGAAGGAAGCGTTGGCCCCCAGGTGCCAGAGACCTATGGTACGTCACTGGTCACTGATACTGGGGATTAGGGTCACAAACCAACAGGCAAAAAAGAGAGGGGGACAGACATGGGTAAATAAATATTACAGTTAAAGCACATACACTTAGGATCTGGGTAGCAGGAAGTAAACTGACACCGTGGTGAAACCACCCAAGAATAGGTAACTGGTAGAAAACACTAAACACTATGATATGTATACACTGGAGAATCTTAAACACTCCCACCGCTCCGGAGGGCTCAAACGAGTGTCTGATCCCATAAAACACTTAATTGCTATCTGCCCAGGCTCCGCGTCCGAGCCCTACTGCTGCAGCTTGCAGTCCTAGTTTCACCACTCCTTCTGACTCTCTCTAGCCATGCATTTCTCTGCTGCAGCAACCCATGCTTCAGCGCTGCTCCTTCCACTTCCTCCTGCCCTCTGCTGCCTTCTTGGAGCTGTAGTGCATGTCACAGTTCCTTTCCCTAGTCTTCTAGGGAGGCTTCTGGGCATTGGAGTTCATGTTACAACATTACAGTACACAACACTCACCACAGTACATTGCAGCTGATGACAGATACTTGAAAAACCAGAAAATTCCTTAAAAAGCATTAAGGACATATATTTGCTATTACTGTACTGAACCTATAAAAATCAAAACCTTATAAATGATTGCTTATATATATTTTTGCAATAGGCAAGCTGTATACTCATGTCAAACACAGCAATTCTATCCATTTCGGTCTACTTTGTACATCCTTTTTTACTGAAAAAGAGTAAATATTCTGGCTTTCCAAGTCAACCTATAAAGTCATGTTGTTTAAATAACAGTTTTCAAGTTGTTTTGTGTTTACCCATGGAAAAGACACCCTTTTCCCAATAATCTGCTAATTGAGAGGTAAATATTAACATACCTGGTAACAACTGCTGTGTTAGGAGTCATATATTTATTGTCAATTGGTGCACAAATCCAAATAAATAGAAGCACAGTAGGAAAAGCATTGGTAAAAATGTTATTACTGAAACAGCTTCAGCACAAAAGCTTCCAGGCAATGAGCTGGGGAACCATAATATAGACATTGTGCACAATCCTCTTCCCTCCAACCCAAGACTGAAATACATATTCCCATCATTCTCAGGAGCTGGGGATGTTTGACAGTTCTGTCATTGTTCATCTTCTCCCGCACCCCATGACCTGCTGATAGTTCAGGCCTATAAGAAATATTGACTCATTCCAGCAATTCGCTAGTTTTATTATTAATCATGGGTGCTGCAAAGGGCTCAGGGGAGCAGGAGGGCAGTCAGACTGGGGGCACCATGTGCATGTGCGCATGCACGCACACACATGAATGCCAGGCAGCCTGGAGACCAGCTCCTACAGATAAGGCCGGGGTGGGCAGGATTGAACCGCCATGAGGGAGTTGGTCAGGACTGGAGCTGCTGCCCAGACAAGGTAGTATATGGGGCTTGGGATCTGAGGCCATGTGTGGCCACAGAGCCTGGGCAGGGAGTGGGATGGGGCCATGGGCAGCTTGTCCTGGAGCAGGGAGGCTGACTCCCCACTGTTAAGTGCACTCCTGGAGAGGCATGTGTGCCATGTTCCCCCCCAATTTCTGCACAGGGCAGTGGCAGGCTGCCCGCTGTAAGCTCAGGGCTCCCCACCCAGCTGCCCTGCCCCTGGGACACCCCTGTCCCAGCGGGCATGACCCGGTGTGGCAGGACAGAGTGAGGTGGGAAAGCTCATGTTGCCACTGCAAGCCCCGTGCCGCCCTGGCAAGGCACCCCCTGCCTGCCCCACAGCAGTGGGGGCACAGAGCTCAAGGTGGAGGCATTGAGCTTCCCTTCCTGACCCCACTGTCCTGCCACACCGCGTCTCACCCACTGGGCTGCGGAGGCCCTGTGGGGAAGGCAGCAGGACAGGGAGCACCAAGCCCACAGCAAGCAGCCCGCCTCCATCACCCCGCACGGGCTCTGCACTGGTTGTGCTGCCCGAGGGGGAGGGAGAGCCGGGCTCCATGATCTGCTCCACAGCAATAGCCACCACCTCCCACAGGCAGCAGCCAGGGCTCAGGTGCTGCTGTGGGGGGCAAGGAGCTACGGACCCAAGTCCTTGGCCCTGTAGCCCTGGCAGCTGGGGCCTCCTCCAGCAGGGCTGGGGAAGTGGGGAGCTGTGGGTGGGGAGTGAGGAGCAATGACATGGGCAGGGCTCCAGCATATCAGGGCTGTTCAGTGGCACAGAGGGGGCGGGGGCAGGCCCACAGCTGGACCCGTATCCTGGGGTGCAAAGAGGGCAGGGGGAGCTCTGATTTTCCATGATAAAACAACCCAAAATGCAACACCAAAATGTACAGGTATTTAGAATGTATTTAATTATAGTGATTGAGGCACTGGCAGACTTCAAAATTGGTTTAAAATTGTAAGTACGTCAATGAAACATTGTGTTCAATTGATACCTATATAGTGGCATTTCATTTAAATCATGGAAAAAATGCAGAATTTAGATTTTTTTAGGTTTTTTAAAATCAGAGAATTTGCAAATTTTAAACAGACAGAACCAGGATCCCCAGATCAGTACCCGTAAGTGTCCTTCCAGTGTGCCATTATTTTAAGGTCTACTACTGTTAGTATGATTGTATGCCACTTCTCTTTCATGGAAAAAGATGGCACAATGCAAATGGAAGTTAAGCACTGCCTCCAAATCCTACCAACTTTTAGTCCAAGACATGAGCCTTCTATAACCCTGGAAATCTTTCTTGCACCACAAACTAAACAGAAGGTATCAACACCCTCCAAGAGTTGGGCTTCATGTTGCTTTCCTTCAAGTGCCCACTCCATTCCCAGTTAACTGCTACAGACAATCACATGGAAGAGATTTTAGACACATTTATAGGCCTTCAGAAATACATGGCTCAGGCAAAAGCAGAGTCCATGATGCAAAGCTAGGTGAAACTAGTGGAAGTTTTCTATTAAAAGGGGTCTCAAAAGCTTCTACAAGCTCTTGCACTTTCCCCATCTCCCCAGTTTGCACAGCAAATGAATGCAGCTGCTTCTCACACAGTATGTCTTCTCAAATATGCTGCCACCTTCCTAGAGGCTTCTGCTATTTTTTAAATATAAGTCTGCTTTTGGACCAGTGCTCTCCTGGTAGCATCTCAAGAATCAAGAAATTAAGGTATTAAAAGCTGATGAAGGCCCCTCTTGTCTCTCCATCCATCATCTCAGTAGCACTTCTCTCTACATGATGAGCGGTTTCCAGCCAGCCTTGCTCATACAAGCATTCTGGATTCAAATATATAAAAGCTTTAGCGAGCCCGGCCGGGAGTCAGAAGTTGGATCCCAAGCTATCTCAGATGGTGCCTAAAATCCCTCTCTAGGGTCCTACACTCCCACCTCTGCATCAAGCATACGAAGCAAGCACTGATTGATTCTCTGTAAACCAGCAGAGCACATCCAGCTTATTTCTCTGAAACCGTACCTATCTACTCCTCTGTTAGGGAGGAAATGCTGATAAAAGGAAACACCACCACCCAATTGGACCTACCCATACCTCTGCAAACAGGAATTCACAATTATCATCAAGAGACACTAAGTGCCTTTAAATTCAAATCAGTCTCCTAACTTCTGAGCAGTTCAGGAGTTATTAGACCTAAGGTTTTGCTTTGCTCTTTTCTCTAGTTCCCTCTACATTTCCACAGAGACCAAAAAAAAAAAAAAAAATCACTTTCAGGCCAGGGGACTGTGATTTTAAATTAAAGAAAAAGAGAGCACAGCATTGACTTTAATTTTAAATTAAAGAAAAAGAGAGCACAGCATATATGAGGTTTATGGTTTAAGCTGCAGCAGTTGGGAAAACAAAACGGCTACTGGACCCAAAAATTCATGTTTCACGGCTCTTTTCAGATTATACCAATACAAACACATGCGTAAGTCAAGCCCCAACCTTCCAAAAGGATCTCAATGCTAGTAATGAGTACTGCTTCTATGAGTAAAGTTGGACACACAAGTATTTACAAGCTCAGGTCCTAATCATGCTGTTTTGGTGAAGCATCTATTTTAGATTTCTTAGCACTGCAGATATATAATTTCTCAATTGAAAAACAAACTATCCAAGCACATAATGTTAAACTTGCTGCCTTTTCTGTAGTCCCAAGGTAAAAAGAAAGAGGCAAAACAGTTCCATGCTTACATTTGAGTCATTTTGATCATTTGAGCTTCTTAATAAATCAATTTTATGCTATTCCTGGGAGGGTTCTACACTGCAGATTTCCTTTCATCCATCCACCAAATGCTTATCTAGTTGTTCTCCTCTACCCTCTCGCTGAACCGAATTTCCTTCAGGATGGTTTCAAGACTCTCAAACTGTGACAATTCAACACAAGGGGATTTTTAACATCTCTTTGAAATATTCAGCTGTAATCCTTCAGACACCAGAGCAATATAAGTCCTGGCTTTAAATATATCCCCAATGAGTGAAACTTGGATGGCCTAATACTCTTATTCACATGTGAGAGAGCCCAAAAACCAGGCAATGAACACTAGTCCTTTGGCCTAACAGCCATTCAGCATTTTGTCCAGTCATCAAAAAATCCCTCCCTACACTCATTATATCTACAACACTTGCCAACTGTTGAGAATTTAAGTGGGTTTTTATTAAAAATAAAAATGTAATACTGTCAGTATCATGCTATGCTGGGTTGATTCCCAAAGGTGCAGATTTTGGAAGAATACGGAGAAGCACTTGGGCACTTCCCCTCCCCTGCCTTTGAATTACAGTGCAGGGATTGAAAACTCACCAATTTCAACTGCTGAGCACCATCTCCCACCAACAAGAGTCAGCTTGCAGGACCCAGCCTGGGGAAAAGTTTCTTCAACACCGTACATCGACTAATTTCCTAGGCAGGATATGTATTCTTTTACATACCCCAGTGGTTCCCATTATTTCTATGCCATTCTATGTACACCTAAGAGATTTTGCTATTACATTAATACAAAAAAAATAAACTAAAAATATAGCAACACCACTCAAACTCCTAAAAATACACGAGTGGTGAAATAAAAGACAATCTGTGCTTTAAACCCAATATATTGTACCCTGCAAAGTACAGAGCTGCTACTCTATGCTGTGTAGCAAGGAGGTACCTGCATTTAGGATTCATTTTCCAACATCTTTGGATGTTTCTGTGCACTTCAATAGGCCATATTCTTATCTGTGTGCCGAAGTCTTCTTCATTCAGATTAGTGAAGCCCATTAGAAAGAAAGCTTCCCAACACATAAAAACAGAGCAAAGAAGCATTTGTACACAGCATAAAGAGCCCCACAAAAAAAAAAAAAGGCTAGCAAGCTAGCAGGGAGATTGTCCACAATAATATTTAGCTCTAATAAACATTATTTTTTATGCAAAGAAAATATTTGCCTCCGTTTTACAGCTGCAGAAGCTGGGACACAACAGGGCGAAGTGAATTACCCAAATTTACACCACTTGTATAGTGGGGGAAAAGAGGGCCGCAAAACTGGGAAGAAACTAAGGTCCCTTTAACTCCCAATCTGGGGTACTGCCCTTTGAAACATACCCCTGGGATTAGGAGGTACTACTGAAAAAGGACAAAAACTACAACCCCCAGAGAAGGGAAATCCCTAAAAAATTCCTTATAAGCCTCATCCTAAAAGGGGATCTGGAAACAGAACAGTAACATAAGCTTCAAACACCAATGATATCACATATTAAATATATTCCCTGCCTTTTAGACTCTTACCTGTTCCTGAAGCTGTATCTGAAGATCAGGGAAGCAGTACCTGGCTGCTGCCAACAGTCCCTGGCTGGCTGTGGCCCAGGTGGCTCAACTTGACTGATTGCAGCTACTGCAGTCAGTAGGATGGTGTTCACCTGTGTGGGCTGCAGCCAGCATGGCTACTCAGGCTCACAGAGGGCAGGTAAGGATTTTCTTTTACTATAGTCTTTTTTTAAACCAAATTATTCTCAGCAGCTTTTGGGAATGTTTGCTCTAGTCTGTGATGCTCAGGTAGCTTCTCCTTAAGTAATATTTACAGCAAAGAAGTAACCAACCCAGTCTACCCTTTAGAAGGAAATTCCTACCAGAGAAGATGGTAGAGGGCAAAAGTGATGATGATGATGACAGATTTCCAGCCCCAACTGTGCAATAGGGAAGGATCTCATTGTATAACAGGAATATTTAGGGATAAGAAAAAATGGAGGGGGAAAACAGGGTTTGATAAAATGACTCTGACTTAAAAATGATTGTCAATGTTTGTTTTAATTGCCTTTTTTAAGTATCAGTTGAAAATGCAGTGCATTTCCCAACTTTAGCATGCCCCTCAGCGTTAGAAACTTAAGCAGAGCAACTCAGGAAGCAAAAAAACAATCAGCAACAGTGTGAAAAGGAGTGCTTTACTTCAGTAGTCAATGGCAAGTTCTTTGTGAAAGCAGAAAAAAGGGAGGTTTGCTTTGAAATGTGTTAGTAATGAGAGATGACTCTAATGGCACAGGTAAGAAATTGTTTTGAATGTAAGGGGTGTTTTTCATACTGGTAATCAAGCAATTGCTAAGCAGGTATGGTTAAATCTAGCTCCTGGCTGTAGGGGACAGGGATAAGGTGGGCAATTGGCAGAAGGTATAAATGGATTCCTAAAGGAGAGTTCCTGTTAGGCAGATTCCTATTTCCTTCAACAGGATGCTGCATGGGTCCAGAGTACAGGGGATTTCAGGTTATGAAATAGGCTGAGCTTGCTACAGTTTTTCTTCCCTATATTAGGGAGATCATAGGCAAGGCTCATTCATGATGGTAGCAAGCCAAATTCACCCTACTCAAGAAGCAAGAATTTCTTAGGGTGATGACTTTTATTGAACCATCTATGTAGTTGGGATAAAGTTAGACAAGCTTTCAAATGCAAGAGACCTGATAAAGAATGTCTTCCATACCAAAGTTTGTCTAGCCTTAGAGCTGGTCCAATAAATCACCCTAAGAAATTCTGGCCTGGTTAGTCCAAGTCCGAGTCCCCAGTAAAGTCCGGTTTCAATATGATGTATTCTTGTTAATATTTAAGCTGGAGTTGATGAGTGGAACTAGAGCATCAAATACAAATAGATGTTGTGTAGAATTTTGTAGATATCTGATGGACCGTAGTCTATTTCATTCTCTTCTAATTTTTGAATGTTGCACATATTCCCCATAAAGATAATGTATCCAGTGCAGCAATAATTAGGGTGCCATTTGCAATCATGCATGTACTGTTTATATCAGCCCTTGCAACACTGGCTAGGCACAGACACTCAAAAACCCTGAGGCAGAATGGAGCTAAATTATGCAGTTTTCTGTAACCAGCATAGTTGAGATGAGTAGCGAACAGAACACATGCTCACCCTTTAGGAGTGGAGGGGAAACCTTATGCCAGGTTCTGCCATTTTTAAACCAGTCTGTGCATGCCACACTTCTGTTCTCTTACAGGTATAAACCGGTTTCTGATTGCTAATTATAGCAGTAAAAGTGTAATGTCTGCACCTAGCCATAGTGAACATCTCCTTGCCGAGTGCGTCCCATGCTGAGATTTGAATCTAGAACTCGCCTTATTCTGCTCTTCTGCAGATTGTTTGCTGCCTCTTTAGAAGCTATTTAATGCCTTTTCAGAAGAGGCATATGACTTTTCATTCTGCTCAGTGTAGTTTTGATGTAGTTGATATAGCAAGTGACTATTTGAGCGGAATATGTTTTCTTTGCTAATTGCCTAAGGTTCTTTGGTAGTTAGATTTGATGATAGAGTGATCTTTATAACACAGAGGTCACTTGAGAGTAATCCAAAAAGGATTTTAAATGAAGAAACCACTTGGACAAATTTTCCCAAGCCACGCACTAGCCACATAAACTTGGTGCCTCCTAGAGTATAGGAGGATCATTCAAACTACAAGGGTGGTCAAGCATTGCAGCAGGCAACCTGGAGAAGCTGTGGCATCTCCATCCTCAGAAATTTTCAAGAGCAGCTTGGACAGACACTTGGCTGGGAGGGTTTAGTCAGGGATGATCTTGCCTTGAGCAAGGGGCTAGACTAAATGACTTTGCAAGCTCCCTGCTAGCCCTACTTTCCTATGATCTTTTCTTCAGGAATAGCACAATGTCATTGGGTGATGCACCTAAGCTGCCTGCTGACTTTTCGCCCACTGTTGTGTTTTCAACCTGGACCAACTTGGGATTCTCAGGTGGTGATTTTGCAGCAGAGGTGCTACCTAAGCAGTGCTTTCCCCCTGCATCTATCCAGAAGGACAGATGAGTTCTCCCAGCATTCACTAGGAAATAGTCATAGAGCAGCTCGTAAGGATAATCCTCCAGGAGTCCTTGCGTTCTCACAGATGAGCGCAGCACCAGAGAGGATCTAGTGGGTCTATCTATACCTTTCACCTGCTGGGCTAGGCGACATCATGTTGAAACATGCTCCACTTGCACTTCCTTCTAAATCAGAAGCAGCAGAGTTGTATTTGCATAGCCCTGGGCCTGGTGCTATCAGACAGCAACCATTTATTCTGTTACAAAATGAGAAACTCCAAAAACAGCCTACTTACCTTAGCAGACACCATGAACAGCTTCTGCTTATTTTATATAGTAGCACTTCTATTAGAAACATTTATGCTCTAAAGAAGGAGGTGGCATGGAAATTACCTGCTGGGGCTGATTTTATTGAGTAGTGTCCTCCTAAAAACCCTCAGCTGTCTGCTGATTTTTTTTTTTTCCATGCTGATCATGACTCCTGCACCATTTCTGTTAAGAACGCTGAACTAGGAATGACTTTCCGCTCACTCAGGGATTTCGGCAAGTCTGAGTAATGATTGCTTTCTGCTCTGAAAACAGCTGCAGCAAGGAAAACGTCAAACTGCTAAAAATTCCACTGACTAATAATCCCTCTGCATTTCTTATCTGTCTGGTAAACTGCAGTAGTCATTTGTACATTATGAAACGCTGTACCATTTGATAGCTCAGTTAAGATGTGGAACAGTGTAAGTTTCTAGTGTCGGCTTGTAAAAACGATTGTGTTTAACTTGTAGAGTGTAAAAAGCAGAACGGAGGATTCTTATGGACCGCTAGAATTATGACCGTGCACAAAGAAAAGTAGCCTATATTATTGCTGCTTCTGTCACTGGCTATGGGTAAATCTGTTTCAAACTAATAAACTAGCACTTAAGGACTTCAGTGGAAACACCTCTTCAAATAGGAATGCAAACTTTTCCGAAAGGTGCATTTCCTAGTTCAAAAAATGCCATGCTGTATTATTTGACTTTGGTACAGTGTGTGTGCATGGAGCACTGCGTAGTGAGTAAAAACCTGGTTCCAGCCCACACAACTGAGACACTAAACTGATCATAAAATGGTTGATTGCGGAGGGTTACGGTTTGCCCATCTGTGCTGTTCAGCTCCTTCATAGGACTGTAGGGAGAAGTGTTGTGCTTTGTTAATAGATCTTGGGATCGCAACTCCACTCTCGGGGTTACTGTGATGTTAACTTCTCATGCTCGGTAAGGGAGTAATATATAGCATACATTATAACATGCATAATGTGATCATTTTGAACATCAAGAAAGGTTAAATTTGCAAGGAAACCGCAACTTTATACAACTCCAGTAAGCTAAAAGTTGCCTACTGGCCCTCTTCCAAATAGGCAGAAAATATTCCTTTAGTTTGTCTCTTCCAATAAGTAACATTAACTAGAAATGCAGTCATTCTTGGGACAAAGCAGCTTGCTAATATGGTTGCACTGTAAGTTATTATAGTAATCTTGTATGAGCTGGGACACTACATATATCTGGACTACTAAGCATGCAGTCATCTTGGCATAAATAAGGGCAACTAAATTGCTGGCCCATCCCGCTCTTATTTAGAAACAAGAGGTTAATGACTGAACCCATTCAACAAATAGTGTGATTTGGCCCTGGCCAAATATAGATGTCTCTGCTTTTTACATTAACAGTTTTCCATAACAGGGGGCTAAGGGTGTGTTTAAAAGCAGCTGTTTCTTAAATCCATTTCCAGACAACATTAGTTCAGTTGATTAATTTAGTGTGCACTCTTTCTTCCCCACTAGCAGCTTATTCTAATCCTGATGACTGTCACAGTCCAGATGTATTCTGTTAAACTCCTCTAGGACTATGTAGCATACTCATTCCCCTACAGCAGAAGTGATAATTACAATAGCTTTGAACCAAAGTTTGCCTGCCTTAGGTAGAGTAATGTGTTTTCCCTCTGAGTGACATAAATTCGCTATTTGAACTCAGCTTTTTGCCAAGTGCTGGAGAGGGATTTGGCTTAAATCAATACAGTAAGGAAAGGAAAGTACTGCAAAGAATGAACACAACCACCAGTATCTCTACCTTTATTCTATGCTCATCGTGTTCTGGTATCCATCCATTTTAGGCAGTAAAATTTCTATCTCCCATTCCCCTTGTCTGTTAAGTGGGATCACAAAATGAGCCAAGGTCTGCAAGCCTCCATACCCGTCAGTGGCCAGTCCATCAGGAGGCAACGCTTAATTGCAGCCTGTTCAGAACTAAACTAGCAGCTCAGGTCATGGCATTCATTTTTGGTCAGCCCTAATTTCATGCCGGATACACTGTTATCATCACTTTCAGTCCCTCAAGTGAGAGCTGTCTTGTCATTTCTTCATAACATGCACATCTTTTCTGTTAGAGGGTCAGGTTGTGAATTCCTCAGTGAGCAGTTACTCATACAACTAACTGCACTGATCACAGCAGGGCGACTCAGGGCTACAACATGGGAGTTAAGGGGACAGCCTCTGAATCAAAACTTCCTATACCTTAAACACTGGAGGCTACAAATGGGAGGGGGACAGGGCAAACACCCTGTCCAGAGCCTGATCACTCATCCTTTCAGCATCTGCTCTCTGCCACCGTGTGACCCAGGATACTGGATAAGATGGACCTATGGTCTGACCCAGTAAATGGCAATTCTTACATGCTCATCAAAGGACTGCTCACCAATGACAGTATGGGATTCACAATCTAAAGAGTTTACAAATGATATTGCTTACTCCAGAGCCTTCAGTTGTCTTGATCAATGGATCCTGTCATTGAGGACTGAATTATTCCATCATGTCTGATCCGACTGATCTGCCTGACTCTTTTGAATTATGTGGGAGTCCTGCAGTGTGGTATCATGAATATTTTCCCCTGAAATGAAGAGAGTGCATTAGTGCAACTGCACGTGCGATATTGGCTAACGTCGTAACTTCTGCTAGCAATGAAGCCAGTAAATCTAAAGGGATTACATTTGTTGACACAGCGCACATCTGGCTGAAACAGGCGCTCCAGAGATTTTACAGTCCTAAATCATACCCCGTCCTACACGCTGTTCTGACTCATCCAGATGTGCTGCATGTTGACAAATGCAATTCTTTTATCAATGGAAAATCCGTGCAAAATTTGGCCTTGAATTTGTGGTTGCGAGATTTAATCTAGTTTCAGAGGTAGCTTTAGATTCAGCAGATTGGTTGTAAGCACTTGCTGTATGTGAAACCTAACTTTTTGTGGCTTCTTGACCCAAATGTTCAGTTGCTACAATCTGGTCCTCTTCAACTCCCACTGCTCGTTTAGTGGCCAGTGCTTCTATACAGGTTAGATTGTAACAAATCCTTGACCACCCAACAACTCAATGGTTTGTTACTATCCCAAGCACTAGGGTCGCTTAGCGTGTCCAGCAAGACTTGAACTAGGACTTGGAGCCTTCTCCCAGCAGCTCTTCAACTTTGGCAAAAACGATTCTATTAGCTGTAATCATCCTGAGGTCTGACATATGCTTGAGCAGCTACCGATCTCATTCAACAGTATGCATATGCACTAAACCAATGGTTTTCAACCTTTTTCATTTGCAAACCCCCCCAAAAATTTCAAATGGAGATGCAAACCCCTTTGATTTGTAAGTATGGGTATTCACATAGTTTTGCTTGATCATAGTCATCTTTCAGGGAGCCGTTAGATGTAGTCTACAGACCCCCAGGGGTCCACGGACCACAGGTTGAAAACTACTGCAATAGACAGTTTTCTATAATAGCTACAATACACTTTCGGTTGTCCAAATCCTCCATCATACAGACAGTGCACCGGTTGCTGCCACTTTGATTTTCTGCCTTTACACATGTCTTAGTAACTAGCAGGAA
>NW_005842219.1:1329143-1343749 GCF_000455745.1 Alligator sinensis
AGAAACTGGTGCTGGGCATTAAAGCATAGCTGCACAGAAAAAGTAGGCTAGCCAACGCTCCAAAGAGACCTAATGAAAATAAACTAATTAGAAGCTAAGTTAAACGGGTCAGCCTAAACCTTGTTAGGATTTCACTTGCCCAAATGAACTCAGCTATCTAAGTGACTTTTAATGGGTGCTTTTCAAAGGGGTTTGGATAACTAAAATCCATTCATCGGGATTTTTTGTTTGTTAACATATTTTAGAAAGGGTTATATATACATGAACAGATCAGCATTAGAGTCCTGATAAATAAAGGGAAAACCTACTTAATTATTCTAGATTGCTACAGTCTTGACCCACTGAATTGAAAGTCCATACCCAGTTTAGCAGGTTGTTTTAGTGGTGATTCTAAATTCCTATTAGGAACTTGGAGAGGGGCACACATTGCAGGCAGGAAGAGTTTGGATGAATTCAATCCATTTGCATGTGGCTTCAATACTAACTGCAGCTGCAAGATCTCTGTAAACAGTTCTTTTAATAAAGAGGTTGCTTGGTTTTATCAATAGGGAGTCCTCACACATGGTATGTGAAACTGTGATAACTTTGCTTAAGCCTGTGTTCTCCATCCTTAACTTCAGGTTTCTGATCTCAATTTGGCATTACTGAAGAAAATTGAGGCAAGCCACTTATCAACCAATGTGAAATACTGCCAAAACTTGTATTTATAAAAGGAGGGATAAAAGGCCATCCATTATTGCACAAGTAGACATTGTGGAAATGTGTTGATCAGCTTTGGGTCTAGATCAAGGTTGGGCAAAATACGGCCTGCCAACTGACTGGATGCAGCCCACAGTGGGGCAGCCCTCACCGCGCTCCCACCTGCTGGCCCGGGCCCCAAACAAGGGCATGCAGCTTCCAGCGGGGCAGTTCCTGGGGCTCTGCTCCCCTCGACTTGAGCAAGAACCGCCTGAATGAAGCTTCCTGCCTACCTGCCCAGAGGAGCGCAGCAGGACAGGAGTGGGAGAAGAGCCGCCTCTAGAGGCAAGGGGAGCAGAGCAGATCAGCACCCAATCCACCCACCCATCCAGTGCCAGCTGAGCAACCCCCAGAACGAGCTCCCTCCACTTCCTTGCCCCCCACTACCCCCCATTCTGAAAACAGCATCAAGAGCAGGGCTAGGCTGCATCAGCTGAGCCCAGTTTCTGGTGAGCACAAACACAAGTTAATGAAAGCACTCAGCTTTGGAGCACCTTCATCTGAACCCTCATGTATTGTGGGACTGGGCCCTTTTGAAGTGCTCTGCAGCCATGCACTTGTGTTTGGTCATGGCTGTAGAATGCATTCAGGGGCCAGATCAGGCAAAAATTGTCACTTCCTGCTACACCTTTAGACTCGGTTCCACCTTTTTTAAACCAGTCTGTGTCCCCCAAATTTCTGTTCTGTTATAAGTATCATATGCATTGGTAGAAAATATTATTTTGGGCAGCTGAGGGCAGTGCAGGGCATGGTGTGGAGCATGCCACCTGACCCTCCCTCCTCCATTGCTGTAGCATGGCCGGTGCATGCTGCTGCTATACACAGCAGAGGAGCGTGCAGCAGGGGTGCTGGGTGAAGCGCTGTTGTGGTGGTGCAACTAGAGCCATGTTTGGAGGGGCTAAGCCCCGTTAACCCCAGCCTTCTACCACCTATGATGGGTATAAACTGGTTTCTGATCACTTATACCAGTATAATGTCTGTACCTGGCCTTAGGGTTCAGGGCTGACTGAAACAGTGGTTTGGGGGGGCCTCCGCTATTGAAGTAAATAATCAATGAAGACCAGATTTTGTAAAGAGATTTTCTTTTTTAACTCTTTTTTTAATCATTGGCAATATAACAAGCTTGAAAGAGGATATTTGTTAGATTATTTTTATGAGGGAGGGAATTCATCAAAGCAGTCTCGTAACTTCTGGAAGGCAATATTTAAAGACAACAAAGAACAGCGGCAATTAGGAGGCAATGCATCTTCTCCACCGCACGCTGCGAGTGCTTCCTCGGCGGCTTCTGCATTCAGTTTAGCATATTTATTCTCATGAAAGCTTTTGTTAAAACTTGTTTTTGCATACATGAATTGGCACTCTCATTGCTGGCTCGGGAAGCTATGCATAATTCGGATGGCCCTTTTTAAGAAGAATAAAGCACTTCCAGCTAAATACTGATAATAGATTAACTGTCCTATCTTTGTTGCCAGGAGTATTTCTTGTATATCACAGCTTTATTAGATCCTGTGATGGCTGTACCTGAGCACCTTGCATTATCTATTTTTATATGGCCCAAGCAATGCTGTGATTTAGGGGAGTGCTGTGTATTCATATTTTACAGATGGGGAGCTGAACCACAAAGGGTACAGACTGAAATGATATTAGTTGAGTAACTGACCCCCTGAAAGTGCTATATAGCCATGCCTTGACACCCGTGCACGGCTGCAGAGTGGTTCTTTGTTTTAGAAGTGTCTGGTCGTGTAATAAGCATTCTTGTTCTTTGCTTTAAAAGTGGCTGATCACATAACAAATTAACCTTCATTTGCTGAAGGATCAGATGAAGGCAATGCACTTTGGAGCACCTTAGGGAATTTCTGTTCCCTAGGATCAATTTGTCCTGTGATCGGGACTGGGCTGGTGCAGCCCAAGCTTGCCCCCAGTGCTATCTGCAGAAAGGGACAGGGGAGAAGGGAGGAGGAGTGCACTCCAGCCTGAGGTTTGCCTCTCCTGAGTTGGCAGGAGAATGGGTGGATTGGAGTCCCCCCACCTCATGGACCCCCTCCAGCCCCCCACCCTCCAGCTCAGACCAGGCAAACCCCAGCCTGCAACTTACTCCCCATCCCTTCTCCCCCTTCCCTTCCTGAAGACAGCATCAGAGCTGGGGGGAGGAGGGGCTGGGCTAGGGGAAAGAGGCTGCAGCCAGCTGATCAGCTTGATCAGCTCTAAAATGGAGCTCAATTGTCTTCTCCCCTGTTCCCCCTCAACAGGTGAACATCAGTTGGCTGAGTCGGGGCGTGGGGGGCACTCTAACTCATGGCACTTTATGTAATGTGCCATGTGTTGCAGCAGGGGCCTGCACATCTGTCAGCCGCCAAACAGATGATAAGATTATCCAAGTTCACATTCCAGTACAGTTCTTCCTTTCCTCTTAGTATGTGCCCAGATTTTGCCAAGTTTTTGTACGTCTTTCTCTGTATACGAGTACATGTACATGCATGATATCCTTGGTTACCAAACCCTTCTCCAGCACTCAGCAAAAAGCTGTTTAAAAAGCCAAATTCACGTGGTAAGCAAAACTGCCACAGGGCCAAAGTTCTTTCTCTTAATACAGGTTCTAACTGACTTGGCTAAACACATTTCCTTGTGATGTTGAACAAGCTCCTTCTAGCATGTACCAGATTTGTGCTGCAGCATGTTGCCCAAGCACCACTTAGTGTGTTGTGGCTAACTACTAGAACAGGAATAATGGCATCACATCAATTGATTCATCTTTAGTAATCAGAGATTCAAATAACCAAGGATTACCTGTACTCTATTTATATATATATATAAATATATACATATGTATAATATACACACACACACAGTGCCAAAATCCTACTAACACATATACTTGTAGGTTATGTTGCTAATTCTTATACCTCTGAGTAATCCCATTGACTGGAAGTGTGAAATAGTTGCACTTAATTGATTGCAGGATCCGGAGAACAGATTGTGATGTTCTAAATATAGGAAGCATTCAATGAGCGTTCTCCCAAAGTAGGAAGCAGGTCTGGGGGAATTGGGCACAAGGTTGGGCATCAGGAATCTGAGATTTCTTTTAAGCAGTGGCTGTGATTAACCTTTCTGCCCGTGTCCTTTCTGCCTTTGTTTCCCTAGCTGCACAGCTGGGATAATTGTGATTCTCTCTAACAATCATACTGGGAGTTCAGTAGTATCTGGACTATATCAAGGACTTGTATCTGCTGTATTATTAGTACTATAAAGGTGGTTTTGCCTAGATTTTCAGACTGATCTCATTTTCATATGATGTAACACCCATACACACTTGGGTTGGGTTGTGTTGTGTTGTTTTGTTTTGTTTTGTTTTGGGGGGGGGGGGCAAGATGGCTCCTCTTGTTCTGACCATGTGTTCAGTGCATGGCAAACTGGGGCCTGTATCTGAGCAGAATATGTAAAACCCTCTGGCCTCATTGGCCGGAGGAAGCAGAATATCCTCCAGGCAGACTGAATAAGCCAGGGCCTGAAGCATGGCATTCCCTAATTGGACAAGGCTTGGGTGAGGTCACACCAGATCTATCAGAACAGCTCAGCTAAGGTGGGGGGTTCTCCACCCATCTTCACTGGAGAGGCAAAGCAAAAAGCTATGTAACAAGAAAAGTACAGGGAGAGAAAGTCTGTTCCCGAGTTTGAGGCTCCTATTTCCTCCCTCTTTCCCCCACTTTTTTTTTTTTTCTGAGTAGGGGTGTTGATCCCTGGAGCAAATTGATCATGAATGGAGTCCTGGCCATTTTGGCTGCACAGGCCTTAGGTGGGATAATATCATGGGGGTGTTAATCCCTAGAGCAGACTGACCAGGAATGGGTCCTGGCAGTTACTGGCCACATGGGCCTGGCCCCCTCTGTTTTGTAATTGTAGTGTCTCAGCACAGCAGCATAGCTGAGATTGGCTGTCCAGGCTGCAGCCATAGGCCTGTGTCCTTCTTGCTGTTTGCGTTGCAAGGGGCTCCATATTTTAGCCTAGTTGCATGGCTGAACCTGAGCCATGTGTTTGGCTGGCATGGCTGGAGCAAGGGTGAGACCTGGCACTGCTTGTGTTTGTCCAGGCCTCAATGCAGTATAGGCCTGGCCGGCTTTTTGCTGCCCAGTCCTGGCCCGGTGAGATAGGCCTGGGCCTCTTTTTTGTCCCATTTATGTCCCAACCAAGCACTATTCATAGTTCAGGCCCAAGCCAAGATAGGCCTGACCTTTCCTTCAAGTTCTTTTGCAGTTTTCTCCCCAGCAGAGCTGGGATTGGGACTAGGACATTAGGGGTGCGGTATGCTGATGAGAGATGCAGTTAACTCCTCAAGTCCATCATGTGGAAGTGGAGATCGGTTCTGTACCACTTCTCCAGGAGCAATGGACCCCATTGCACTGCAGAAGGACCCACGCTCTTGAGCAACTCCCTGCAGTGCAGTGAACCCAAGGAGCAGCTCATAGGACTCTCCGGTGTGGGTCCCCCTTCTCCAGCCCATTACTGAAGGGCAGGTGTAGGGGTGCAAGCTGGAATTATCCCAAGTCCCAGACTGCCTGGGCATGGATGAAGCCTTCCCCAAGAGGATGCCACCTATAGACTTTGTTTTGTAGTTAAGAGTGCTTTAAAATTATATTTAGTATTTTCTTTTGTTTCGTTTTTATTCGCTGTAATAAACTTGGAGGGGGGGGTGTTTATATGGGACACCCCAGCAAATTTTTCATGATATATTTGCAATTTTAAAGCAATTTGGAAGCCTAACAGTGCCTCAGTCACTAAAATAAAATACATTCTAGATACCTATACATTTTGGTATTTGACTTTGCATTTTTTATCGTGGAAAATCAGAGCTCCCCCTGCCCCCTTTGCTCACAGAACGCAGGTCCAGGTCCCTCACTCCCCACCCACAGTCCACATGGTGCCCCATGCCTGGCCACCCTCCTCCTGCTCCCCCCCAGCCCCTTGCAGGCTGGGACTCTGCCCGCCTGAAGAGAGTTCTTTGCAAAAGTGCAAAATACATGGGTTTGTCCGTTTAAAATGAAAAATCCACGTTTTCCTCGAGTAAAGGGGGGAATCCATGTTTTTCTGTAGGAAACGGAAAACCCGGATCCCTGTTTATGTCGCAGGGATATGTGAACCTGGCCCTTTTTGCTACAGAAGGGTTACAGGATGTCCTCAAAGTCACAAAATGTTCTTTCTTATCTAATATTTTGGCAAATCTGAGGGTTTTATTCCTGGTAAAATATTAATTTATAGGTTTATTAGGTAATTTCTCTCCTGTAGTTTCCTAGTTCTGAATAGACCCATTCTTCAGCTTACACTGTCAAGTCGTTTCTGTGATACTGCGGAGCTATTTTCAATGGAATAATAGGAGTTCCTGAAATCTCAGGAAACAAAGGAGATGAGGCAAGCTGAAAGACGGAGCCGGCTGTTCCCCCTGATTCTTCCCTGGTGTGTTTAAGCCAGTGTTGTCTGCTTTATCTTTCTTCCTATCTTGTCACATACACTTCCTACACTGCAAAAAATAGCTACACATACCATATCAACACCATCTATCTAAGCCACATAGATTACAGCTCCTGTTCCAGAGGATAAAAGGGCATTCATCGACAATGAAACCTTCCCTATGAAAGGCAATCCCTACTAAGCAATATATAAGATCAGTCTCTTGAAAAGCAGATTGGTAGGGGCGTTGAACTCCTGAATCTTAGTTCTAGGACAGGGGAAAATCACTTAGCCTCTCTGTTTCTCTGCCCCCTGTCAACAAAATACAACATAAGGGAAGGCTGTGGAGAAGGTGACTGAATAATGTCTGTACAGCACTGGAAAGACACCTGGTGTGAGTCTCTGTTTCATTCTACTCCACTGGTTTAAGTCAGCGTAATTCCTGCCCAACTGCACGGGCACAAAAACAGTTCAACAAAGTGGGAAATGTTGTTTGCAAGGTACTGTACAGAACTACCAGTCAAATCCACCTCTGGGTCAAATTTAGCTGTTTTTGTGACCCTCCCTATGAACTAGTTGTGTCTTCTGCCAGGGTTGCAAAAACCCTGGTCCTTTATTTGGAGTCTTTACCTTAGAAAGTTCAGGTCCCTCTCCCCACTACCTGCACCAAAGGAAACCAGAAGCAAATAACATTTCCTCTCCAGCTTGAACCATAAAGGTTCTCTGGCTTCCCCCAGTAGCAACAACCTTCTTTAGCTTCTCTTCTCTCAGATAGGGCCTTGTGTAAATGTTTCTAGCTGGGAATCTGCCCAGGGATTACCCCCAGCTGCTGCTCATTGCTGAGCAGGGTTTGCAGTAGGGCTGTGCAAAACGACTGTTTTGTTTGCATTTTGCTGTTTTGGATCACCTTTCCGTTTTGATTTGACCAAATCTATTTCTGAGTTTCTACTCTCTTTCAAAGATTTGGATCAGCCGGGGAGAGGCAGGCACAGCTGGGTGGCTGCAGGTTCTCCTGCAGCTCCTCTGGCTGTGCCTGCCTCTCCCCAGGTGGGTGGAGCTGTGGAAGAAGCCCCCGTGGCTGCCCTGGCTGGCACAAAAAAAAAAGCCCCACACTCACTGGCTGTAGCAGCAGCAATCTGGGTGCTCATGGCAGAGCCCTTCCTGTGCAGCATGGGGCAGAGGGGTGTAGCAGAGATCCCCTCCCCCATGCTTGGCACCCATGCAGCAGTTGCCCCATGGCACAGGTGCAGCACAGCTCAGCAGGGTGCTGTGCACTGTCTGGGAGCTGGGGCCACTGAGGCTGAATGGTGCTAGCCTCCAGCTGACATGTGGAGCCGCCCCAGGTCCTATACAGTGCACAGCACCCTGCCGAGCCATGCTGCACCCACGCCATGGGGCAGCTGCCACATGGATGCCAAGCAGGGTGGAATGATCCCCACTGTCCCCCACTGCCCCGTGCTGCATGCAGTGGGCTCTGTCACAAGCCTCCAGAGGCCCTGATTGCTGCTGCTACAGCCTGTGTGTGCGAGGCCAGAGGCCATCTGAATGCCAGCTGCAGGCAGAGCATGCCCACCTGTCTAGTCCTGTTGCTGCCACTGCTTCACATGGGATCCAGTGATACTGCAGCCCGTGGCCCCTCCACTCGCCTGACAATATCAGTCTACGAGCTGGAATAGATGTGTGTGTGAGCGAGAGAGAGGAAGACTGCATACCAGTACAGATGTAATTTAATAAGAACGGTACATTATTTTTAGTGAAAGGTTAGGTCTTACAAAATGGATGAGCAAAAGTCTGGTGGCGCATGGGGCATCTACTAGCTCAGCCTGTGCCCCAACTTTTCATCTTCACAGCACATCTAATACATGTGAATGTATGAAGGTTTGATCTGAAGGAAACCCTGGGTGAACGGTTGCCTATATATGCAGGGGACTGTACCTGATGGCTTTGATCAAGAAGCTTCAACTCTGGGTTTCTTGAGTAAGAGAAAACGACTTTGACACATCTGACAGCTTTTTGGCTGAAAACGAGTTGATGCCGGACAGTGATGTGAGAAGCAAAAGAAACACTTGCTGGTGCTCAAATCTCAGTTTCACCAGTATTTTTCCTGAAAAGGGCAATGAGAATAAGTGGATATGTAACCCCTTTGTAGCAGACTGCGACTCAAGGTCCTGTCTAACATCTAAAGAAGAAAAGCAGTTGCTCAAGTTAGGGGACTAAACCCTGAATTCAAGCAGGAACCCCTTGCTCTATTCTGGGTGAAAATAAAAAAGGAGTGCCCTGATCTGACAGATAAGGCTATTAAAGTCTTGATGCCATTCACCACCTCGTACTTACGTGAAAGTGGGTTTTCAGCCTTAGTATCAATAAAAATGATCAGCCAAAACAAACTGGATGCTAATGATCTAAGGCTGAAGTTGTCACCTATTCTACCAACCTTTCACATGCTTTCTGCCAAGAAGGAAGCTCAACCATCTCCTTAGAAGGGATGACAAAATGGTGTGATCACAAAATTGTGGTGTTGTTGATATTATTTTTATTTTGAACAGAACGGTTTGTCAGTAATTATATACTTATGTTGGCTATACACACAATAGATTTCCAAAGGGGTCCACACTTCCATTCAACATTTTTTAGGGATCCACAAATGAAAAAAGGTTGAAAACCAGGTTTTCCTCGGGGCCGTGCAACCAAAGTTTCTGATGTGGCTTTCTACTCCTCCTCCATCTCCTGTAGTTCTTCTGTCTCTTCTTTTCCATACATCCCTACTAGCAGCTCATATTCCCAAGTGACCTCACATGGACTGGTCTAACACACATAAATTTTCAGTTGCTACATCACTGCTATCATTTTAATAAAGACCATGGCGCACACAGCAAATGTGTGCGTGCTGTCAAAAATGTTGCCTGGGATTGAATGCATTTTCACGTGTGTTGCATAAAGATAGTGACAGGTTGCTTTCAAATAAGACACCCCGTGGGAGCTCATCAGTGCAGGGCAGTGCAGAAGGGGCTTTATTTTCTGCACAGATAACTAGAGGGGGAAATTGGCTGTGTGCACCGTAGTGCAGATCTTCGGTTCCTTGCTTAGAGCAGAGATAATTCTCCCCACCTCCGCTGTGTCTAAACAAGCTGACAAGCCTGCCAAATGGAGAGCCTGGTATCTCAGAGTTATAGAAAGCCCAGAGGTGCACTCAGCAAACATACCATCCCGAATGCACTTACACCTTATCAACAGTAGCCTAACAGCAACCGAGTGCTTGGCTTGCCCTTCAGAAAATGGCCTTCAAAATCCAAGCTGATAATTGAAGCACTGGGTCTGCCTGAGTCAGCTGGGTTATCTTCACACTAGAAAGGTGGCATCACTCATGTAATATATTTAGTTTTTTTGTATTTCATCTCCTCTCTAAAAGACAACAGTCTCATTCTCTGTGCTAGGCCGCATATGTTCTAAAAAAATAATTACATCCGGTTTAGTTGCTTGTGCCACACTCACCATCATACTTTCATAGAGCAGCTAAGGGACCAGTTTCCCCTCAAAATGTCTGTATCATAATTTCTGCAAAAGCAGAATTACTGTTAGTATGTTGTGGCCAGCCCACATGTCCCGAGAAAGCCTAACCAGAAGCTTTAGTAATCCCAGCATGCATTTCCTGATACAATTGCATGCCTACCGTGTTACTGCCAGTGTAACGATCAAGAACAGCAAACGCAGGCTTCTGGTAGCTGAAGGAGTCACAAGAAATGGGTAGGAGACATCATAGCAATCATGTGATCAGGAGCTGATCAGAGATTGGTGGTCACTGATACAGTTCCAAAACCAGGACCTCCACCTTGGACATGTCTATGCGTTTATTGGCTATTCTGTGCGTCTGGTTATTTCTAAAGGAGGCAAGGACAAGAGTATCACTAACTCCTGGAGTCAGCTGATATTCAGGGTAATAACCTCGTGTAATATTGATTCACATCATGTGGGACTTGGAAAATAAAGAGCCATTCCCTAGCAGCATATTCATGTAGTTGGTGTGGGTTAGGAGCAAATGGCTCAGAAAAAGAGTTCCATGACATTTCACGCCCCTTATTCCAGTGGCAGTATATGCAAAGCAGCGGAAGATCCCTATGGAGTGCAATCAGTGAAACAACCTTTCATGCATGTCCAGTGGACTGCAAAGGTGAAGGAAGATGGCAAAAGACTGACTTTCTAACCCTATTATCTGCAAAACATTGTGTACAAGGTTTTATCACTTAGAGAGCCATTCCATGCTATCTGATGGCATGCATGTGGGATGCATTTCTTATCGAGAAGTGCAGGTCAGTAGTACACAATGTCTTACTAGCTGTTTGTTTTAGTTTCCTTCCTTTTTAATATCTTCCTTATGCATCTTAGGGGGTTAGCGCTCCATCTTCCCTAGTGCTCTACCTTGCCCCAGTTCCTTTCTCTGCCTGCATATGTCTACTTTCCCATTAGCATTTCATTAAGCCATCATCCTGTTTTGGCCCTAACTTCGAACACTTCACACTGAGCTGCTTCCATTTACCTCCATGCAAATACTTAGTTGGGGAGCTGATGGCAGGGCTTGCAGGGTGATACTGTATTGATTAATTAATACAGGGCTTGCAGGGTGATAACTGATGATACCAAGTTACGGGGCAAAGTTGGTACACCGGAGGGCAGGGAGCAGATTCAGGCTGACCTGGACAGGTTGGTTCAATGAGCAGAGAGAAATAGGATGCAATTTAATAAAGATACATGTAAGGTACTTCACCTGGGAAGGAGGAACCCCCAGCACACCTGTAGGTTGGGGAGTGTCCTTCTCAGCAGCTTGGAGGCAGAGAGGGATCTTGGAGTCATAATTGACTCCAAGGTGAACATGAGCCGGCAGTGTAACGAGGCCATCAACAAGGCCAGTCGCACCTTGCCGTGCATTAGCAGGTGCATGACTAATAGATCAAAGGAGGTGATGCTCCCCCTCTATGCGGCACTGGTCAGGCCGCAGTTGGAGTACAGTGTCCAGTTTTGGGCGCCGCACTTCAAGAGGGATGCGGGGAATCTTGAGAGGGTCCAGGGAGTGACTAGGAATAACGGGTGTAAACTAGTTGAGAGTGGATTTAGGTTAGATATTAGGAAGAAATTTTTCCCAGTAAGGGTGGCCAGGATCTGGAATGGGCTTCCAAGAGAGGTGGTGCTATCGCCTAGCTTGGAAGTCTTCAAGAGGAGGCGAGATAGTCACCTGGCTGGGGTCATCTGACCTCGGTCCTCTTTCCTGCCAGGGGCAGGGGGTCAGACACGATGATCCATTGTGGTCCCTTCCGACTCTACAATCTATGAATCTCTGAAAGAAGTGTGGTCTAGCAGCTCAAGAAGAAAACTCAGAGCCAGAATTTTGGTTTCCGTTTCTGGCTGCCCCTCTGCCTGACTTGGGTGGCTTTGGATGAGTCATTGAACCTCTCCGCAACAGCTGAGGGAACTAAAAGGAAGGGTCATAATTATTTTAGTCACTTGACCTCTGGACTTCAGTTTAAGGGAGACACGGCAATTTTTTTTTATTTTTTTATTTTTTGCAGTCTCCGCTTTGTTCAGACAAAACAGGCTACAAGCGGAAGTCTTCCAGTTCAGGGCTGATTAAGGTTTGCTAGTAGAAAAGGTTAAGCTGTTCTCTGAGGAAGAGAGAGAAGCCTGGCATATACAACCTTCCTGACTTCTCGGCTGTGCTTGGCAAAGGAAGCTGGCCCAACTGAACGCGTGTGTCAAAGTATGTGTTTCTTATGAAATGAAGACTTATGTTTCAGCCAGACTCTGTCTTGTTTAGTAAATTAAAAACTAGCATTTGTGACCCAGGGAGTGGGGGAAGATGGCCTCTTGGCAAGTGATATCTATTGATGGTAAAAACCTGTAGCTAATTGCAGCATACTCTGCTGATCTGTTCCATGTGAGCAGTTTGAGTCAGAGGCATGGGAAAAAGCAAGCGCTCTTCTCTGCAGTGGGGTCAGGCATCTGTGTTCTTGTGCATACAATATACAGTTGGTTTAGGCAGCTTACTGAAGCCAAATGTCACCTGCCACTTTCCAGATCAATGAACCTCCCAAACCAGGCAAGTCAAATCTCTACTAGCAAAACAGGGGGACCACTTCTAGGTATTTCAAGTGCTCGTATCTCACATAGAGTTTCAAAGCAAGTGGCCTTCAAAGAGGTGAGAAATTCTTTCCCAACTCTGGATGGCAAAGAATTAATTTCCAGCCAAATGCTTTTCTGATTAGAATAAGTAAGGGGAAAACACATCAGCACCTCAACTGAATGTCTTTCAGAAAGCAATTTTCAATGCATACATTTCAATCAAAGCAACAAAATGCAATTGCCTGCTTGCCAATTCCACTGCAACTGAAAACATGTCTATACTTGGGATGGGGGCAGTCAGCGTTGTTTCAATTATATACCAGATCCCAAGCAAAGTATGTGTTCTGTGATTCACTGGTGCTTCCATAGCAGGGAGTTCCACCTAAGTATGTACACCAATATAGAGACAGGCCTGTGGGGCAGAGCTGTACTGATAGCCAGCACATCCACAGGTGGCAGATAGTGGAATGATCTTCAGGGAAGGTTAGCTGTGAAATAAGCAGGGGTAACTCTGATGAATAAGCAGTCATGGACCAAACAGCAGCAGCACTACCAGGATGTGGTGAGAACAACAGATGGCAATGGTTTCCCTCCTGAAAAGCCACATATGTCCTTTGACAGTGCTGTGATATGGTGAGTACAGGCTACCACTATAATAAGCCTGCCCAGCCCTCAGATACAGGTCTACAAATCCTCAACAGTGGAGCTGATGGAAGAAGATGTTAGAATCTCAATGGTTGTGAAGGTGGATGAAAGATGCAGCAGAATGAGATCTGCAGTTGTCTTGGTCTCCTTGCCATCGGATCAAGTTCCTGTTACGTCAAGAGCTGTGTGGAAGCTGATGTGCAGCAGCTTCTCCACAATAAAAGGAATCATGCACAAGCATCTTCCATGCCAGCACATTCCTTAAGCCCTTTGGAGACGGGAGAATGGCAATGGGAGCAGGATTGTGAGGTCTGGAAGCTCCTAGTCATGACCTGGCATGAAGGTGGCAGTTACTAGAAGGTCGTCTACCACTTGCACAAGACAGGAGTGCACTTTGGCACCTGCAACTGTGGCTGATCAGCCCTCTTCAAGATCCACTCTGCTTCTCCTGCATGGGGAGGGAGCTAGAAAAAGTGTCTTAGACACAGCCTGTCTAATACAATAGTCTGTATTTCTTCTTGACTGGATAACTGTGTTCAATGGGATCACCTTTACTGCAGTCAAAAATACCAGTGAAGACTCGCTATTATTTTCGTGACCTGGAACATCAGGATCCTCATGGACAACCCTAATAGTCAATGGCCAGAGCGCCACACTGCAATCGTGCCCTGAGAACTTAGGTGACACAACATCAATGTAGCTGCACTGGGCAAGACCCAGAGAGCGCGAGATGGGCAGCTCAAGGGACATGGAAGCGGCTATACCTTCTCCTGGAAGGTAAACAGTAGGGCTGTGCCAGGCTTCGGACAGAGCTTTGGATCCGGAGAAGCTTCAGACACTTTGGGGTCCAAAGCAGCACGTCCGGGTCCAAGCGCTGCCTCGTTTGGCTTCCCGAAGTGCTTCGGAGCCGCCTCAGAGATCTGACCATAGGGTATAATGGGGAAACAACAAAATATCTATAACTTTGTTGTTTTTTGTCCGATTCAGATGAAATTTCCAGGGTAGTAGACTTTGCAGAGCGGACGAAGCCTGCCAAGTTTCAAGAAGATTGGTGCAGGGGTTTGGGGGCAACTGTACCCCAAATTCTTGAAAGCAAAACTCCTATCATGGCTATGTGTTACAACACAGGAGGGTCAAAACTGCAGGGCCGGTAGCTCTTGCTGAGGCCACAAAGCCTGCCAGGTTTCAAGATCAGTGCAGGGGTTCGGGGAGAACTGCCCCTCAAGCTGCGGACAAGCACAACTGGTGCCATGGGTGCTTGTGGGACTGACTGTCTGTCTTGGGGCAGGGAGGGGAGACACTGCTGCAGGCCTGGCTGCTAAGCTGCTGTGTTCCCAGTTACCAATCAATCAATCATGATTCACTCAGGGACCAGGGACCGGCTCAGTACACAGGACCTAGCTACTACATAACGACTTAACAAGCATCAATTTAGCACCTACACAACCAGACTAAGGAGAGGAAAGAATCAATACAATCAACTGCCCCAAGACAGAGACAGTCTTGGCACGAGTTTTGTCCGTCAGCAGCTAGGGGTGCAGGGCCCCAGACCCCCCTGCACCGATCTCCTTGACAGCTAGCAGGTGTCATGGCCACAGCAGGGGCCACCATCCCTGGAGCTGTCAACCCGCTGCATCTTAACACACGCAGGGGCAACCAGCGCCCGAGTT
>NW_005842219.1:1347881-1388039 GCF_000455745.1 Alligator sinensis
CAGGGAGGGGAGACACTGCTGCAGGCCTGGCTGCTAAGCTGCTGTGTTCCCAGTTACCAATCAATCAATCATGATTCACTCAGGGACCAGGGACCGGCTCAGTACACAGGACCTAGCTACTACATAACGACTTAACAAGCATCAATTTAGCACCTACACAACCAGACTAAGGAGAGGAAAGAATCAATACAATCAACTGCCCCAAGACAGAGACAGTCTTGGCACGAGTTTTGTCCGTCAGCAGCTAGGGGTGCAGGGCCCCAGACCCCCCTGCACCGATCTCCTTGACAGCTAGCAGGTGTCATGGCCACAGCAGGGGCCACCATCCCTGGAGCTGTCAACCCGCTGCATCTTAACACACGCAGGGTCACCCATGGCACGAGTTTTGCTTGTCTGCAGCTTGAGGACAGTTCCCCCCCAAACCCCTGCACCAGTCTCCTTGAAACTTGGCAGGCTTTGTGGCCTCAGTAAGAGCTACCACCCTGCAGTTTTCACCCCTCTGTGGTGTGATACAGCCATGACATGAGTTTGGCTTTTAAGACTTTGGGGTACAGTTCCCCCCAAAGTCCTGCACTGATCTTCTTGAAACTTGGTAGGTTTTATGCTCCGAGCAGAGGCTACCATCCCTGCAAGTTTCATCCAAATCATACAGGAAATAAAGTTACAAATATTTCATTGATTCCCCATTATACCCTATGGCCAGATCTCCGAGGCAGCTCTGCAGCTTTGGCCCTATTGAGGTGGAAACCCAGTCCAGAGCTCCAGATCAGATCGCAGGCATCCGAAGTGGCCAAATCCGAAGCCAGATCGGATCGCTGCTGACTCGCCCAGGCCTAGTAAACAGGAAGGAGAACACTGACTTCACAGAGTTGGTTTTACCATATTAAGAATGAGTTCAAACCAACTCAATGAGTTCCTTATTGGAAGTAATGAGTGCCTTATGACTCTGGCGGGAAGCCAATATGCCACTGTCATCAGTGTGCATGCCCCAACTCTTGACATCGCTGATGAAACCAAGAAGGAATTCTGCACTAACCTTGACCAAGTCCTTTCTGATATTCCAGAAGGAGACAGATTTATTCTTCTTGGTGATTTCAATGCCAGAGTCAGGAGGGACTCTAACCTCTGGAATGGACGCATTGGCAAGGAAGGAGTAGGAAAGGTCAACTCCAGTGGCATCCTCCTCTTGACCAAATGGGTGGAACATGCACTTGCCAACACCCTGTTCTGCCAAAAAAACAGACACAAGACATCATGGCAACACCTACAGTCTAAGCATCGGCACCTGATTAACTGTCATTGTGTGTGCCTGGGATCGCAAAGATGTCTGCATCTCCCAAGCTACACTAGCAGCTGATGACTGCTGGACTGATCGCCAACTCATCTGTTCAGTTATGTCAGTCAAACTGGCTCCCAAACTGTGGCTGCAGCAGAAGCAATGATGACAGAAGATCAACGATGAAGGACTCAAGAACCCAAGCAAGTGAGACCTCTTCCACCACTGCCTCAATGAAAAATTGGTGAATTCCAATCAACAACAATGGGCAAATGTCAGCAGCATGTGGGGGTGCCCTCAGGGCCACCATCATCAGCACCTATGAAGAGACTCTTGGATTCTCTACCAGGAAACACCAAGACTGATTTGATGAGAGTGACTGGGAGGTCCAAGAGTTGATCAATAGCAAGTGCAAGGCCTTTTGTACTTGGCAAAATAACACTAACTCCAAGCAAAAGAATTTGAATCTCCAGCTTGCCAAGGCAGTGGTCCAAAGGTAGACGTGCGATATGAAGAACAAGTCTGACTGTGGAAACTACCGAGGGATTGTCTTGCTGTCCACAACAGGAAAATTGATTGCGAGAACTCTTCTGAACCGTCTCCTTCCGCTTGCTGAGGAGCTTCTCCCAGAATCTCAGTGTGGATTTAGGGCATCAAGAGAGACACCTGACATGATCTTTACAGCTCTCCAGCTGCAGGAGAAATGTCGGAAACAACACAAGCCTCTCTATAAGGCCTTTAGGGGGGTGTGAAGCGGGCCCTATTTGATTCAGTTTTGGATTCGGCCTGAATCGGGGACAGTGATTCAATTAATTGATTTGGATCACTGTCCCTGATTCAATTCGGCCAAATCTGAACCTGAAGATTCAATGCTGATTCTCCGAATCAGCACTTCAGCCATAGACACAACTTTAAAAGTTTTTTCTGCATGCCTTGAGGTAGCAGGCATGGCTCATGATCACTGCAATGCTGGGGCGCATGAAGCATCCCACAGAAGTGGGGGGAGGGGGCCCTCCACATGCTCAGCAGATAACCTGGAAGTGGACCAGAAGTACTTCAGAGCAGAGAGGAGGGGCCAGCCCAGCTCTCTGAAGCAAAGAGCAGAGCCCTGCCCAGCCCAGAGAGCATGCTGGAGGAGTCTGGTTTAACTTAAACCAAGAAGGGGTCTGGGACAGACAGTGCATAAACCAGTTTGAGCCAAATCAGTTAAGTTGGATACTACATTCAACCAGGTTTATCTCAAACTGGTTTCAGCCATTTTCAAGCTGGTTTATGTTCACTGAATGTCTGTTCTGTTACAGGTTTAAACCAGTTTCTGATCACTTAAACTGATGTATAATGTCTGTCCCTAGCGTTAGAGACTAATTCATTCAGTGTCTAAGGGGCCACCTGCTCTGCCTTACACCAATGTGTGTGTGTGTGTGTGTAAGTGTGTGTGTAAAATAGAGTAAGCTAATGAAAACTTTCCTTAATTGAGACAAGAAAAGTCTTCATGTGTGTAAGATTTAACAGTATATTTATTGTGAGCTTCAGACTCGAAATTAAATCCTTCTTTGTGGCTCAGTGCCCTTTCAGCAACATTTTTTTTCAGTTGAAACACCAATATGTGATCTGTAGGTGTCATTAACCAATATGATACTTCTTTTTTATGAATCTAAGTTTGCCATTCTTGATTGTGGAGTTATAGACAACTCTTTCCAGGTTCTTCCTCCTTGGAAGCCCTCTCCTATTTCTAACTGTAGTGTGATCTGATAAGTGATTTTAAATATTCAGAAATGTCTTTGATTATTTATGAGACATTTACTTTAGGTAAATGTTTCCTTCATAAATCGAGGGAGCAGTGCCCTGAGAGAATGAAACAGTGCTTCTGAAAATGGAAAAGCCTTCCAGTCACTTAGTTTTACCAGCCCACTATAAATTCCCCCTGGACAGTTTTGCAAGATGCTCTGAAGCATGAAGATAAATATGCGGATGGCCTTGAACCTGTACTAGAATGCAACATTTTTTTTTTCATTCAAAAAAATGGCTTTGCACTATTTTCCACTTCTAATAAAGAATGTTTCTTTTTAAAGAAATGTTTCATTTTTCAGGAAGTATTTAACAGTATTTTTAAATTAAATTAATTGCTGCAAATTTCATTTTCTGATAACCTATTTGTTTTGGCAAATGGGAAAAAATCATTATATTTTTGCAAAATTTTTCATTTACCTTTATGGTTTCATTTAAAAAGCAAACAATGAATCTGTTTTTAGCCCCGCAAAAATAAAAATGATCTTTTATATAGCCATATTTTTTTAAACAGACCTAAATGCAACAGTGTTAGGACTACTTGATGTCCAGACTTTAGGGCTACGTACAGAGGTTCAAAAAGCCTGAGGCAGAATCAATTAAATCTTTGCAGGTTTTTCTAAGATGCTTAGATTGAACCAATAACAAATTGAACTGACATTCAGTGTTCAGGTGGCCAAGGCAGGTCTGGCGCAGGCCAGGAGCCTGGGGGAGCTCACGTGAGCCGTGCCTTAAGTCAGACACTGCCAAAGGCTACTGAACCCAGTGGATCAGCAGCCCACACCTAACGGGCTATTGGACACAGACCCCAACCCTGCTGTCAGCCACAGGGTGGGGGAGAGCTAGTAGACAATCTCTTCCCAGCCCCTGCCCCTCCACCAGAGTGGGGGGAAGGCACTCCCCCTGTCCAGCACCACTGCCCCCCAGACCCATATGTTCTTGGGCTGCACGAAGAGTTCCTCTCCCCCCACCCCCTACTTCTTAGAGAGGTGGGCAGTCCCAGCCCTGCTTGCCTCCTCCACTAAAAAAAACAGCACAGTCCAGGGATGGAAAGCATCCTGGGATGCTGGGGGACTGTGAGTAAGTACAGACAGTCAAAAAGCCCAAGGCTGAATAAATTCAATCTTCACAGGTTAGTATAAGCTGCATAGGATTGAACTAATAAGCAAGTGAACAGGCATTCACTTTTTCATAGTTGTTAGGGGCTGGAAGGCACTTTACAGATCACCGGGCACTTGGGCAGGAAAGACTGCTGGGATCAGATGACTTTTGATTCCAGAAATACAGCCACATGCCTGCAGTGGCTCAGGCCAGCAGCCAGGGAGTGCTAGAGCACACATCCCTGCTCAGCTGGAGCAGACAGCATAGGCCAAGACTAGCCTGCCCAGCTTAGGGGGAGTTTGCAGGGGAGTTGCATCCTGGGATGCTGGGGGACTGTGAGTTAACTTGAATTTGAAGGGGCTCTGGGACAGAAGTCCAACAAATCAATTTAACCCAAATCAGTTAAGTCTGATACTACATCCATCCAGGTTGATCTTAGGCCGGGTTCAGCTATTTTATGTGCACTGAACTTCTGTTCTGTTACAGGTTTGAACCTGTACACCTGTAACACAAACCTTAAATCAGTTCCTGTGTAACTCCTGTCCCCAGCCCATGTCTGCAGCTGAATTGAAGTTCAGAGGTGGAGTGGTGACCTGTCCTTCAGCACATGTCTAAGATATGGAGCTCTGCTCTTTGCATACCAGGCAGTAATTTCACTTCGATCCAGGGGATGAAAGATATTACCTTTCCAGTTTTTATAACCCCACTCTTCGCTGTTATTTTGCAGAAGGGTGAATAACAACACAAAGTAGAGAGCTGAACATGTTGGGGTTCCTTTTTCTTGGTTATATCCAGTAAGACCATTTCCTCCTTTCTGCTAACAAAAGTGTAACAGAGTTACACTAAAAAAAAACGCTAACAGAGGTGTAACTACCAGGTCTGTGCCTGGGCAGTGGCAGCAGCAAAAGCACTGATAGTGCCGGGCCAGCTGCTGCATGGTGGTTGGACCAAAAGGGTGACAACTGCCATTTTGCACCCCCTCTAAGAGGGTGCCCAGGTCTTGTGCCTTGGTCCCCACCCCTCACCCCATTACACTACTGTTCCTCCTCCTTATCAGCTTCTCAAGCAGAATTCAAGTCTTGCAGTATACCCCCAGCCTAGGGCTGCTTACTTAGCTGTGACATATAACAAGGGCTGTGAGTGCCTAACTCTGTACCAAGAATCTGTAAGGAATTTATTGAATTTGTCCACCTACTGTCATCTGTCAGAGCACGAAGTAATATTTGTTCATGAAATGCTCTCTCTGCCGAGGTACTCAGAGCAGTTCCAGAGAGTTAAACAACCTCATAAAGCAAGCAAACAAACCAAACTCCAATTGCATCCTTTAAGAAAAGACAGTGGCTTCCCCTCCCCTCCCTCCACAAAGGCAAGGAATTTGTTGAAATTTTAAAACTCCAGCACAGATGCCAACATGACCTAGTGTACAATGGCAAAGTCTAAACAAGGGAACAAAATTAGAAATGTCTAAAAATGATACCTCCTTAGCTAAAATAAGGCTCAGCGCATTGCTTTCTGAGCGGTGCAAACATCTTTATTTGAACATCTGCAGGAGATTTCAGCAAGGTGAGTCAATAATGATCGCTAGAAAGAACCACTGCATTTCAGAGTTTCCTTTGGTGATGTTGTGTTAATGCAGCGCGTTTGCAAGCACTTTGGGGCAGGGGCCTTCTTTAACATGTGTGTACAACCTACGGAAGAGATCCCTGCTCTCTCTATGGGGGTCTGTACATGCTCCTATCATTCACATTTGTATGCAACATTTATTTTAATTTGGAATGAAGGATGCTGAATTCTTTCTTTATTCATTCAACTACAGCACTGCCATTAAAAATATTTCCACTAAGCAGCTTTTTGTGTCATGGAGAAATGTTTTATTATGCTCACAGCTCAAGTGACAATGTGATTTAGGAACAATTCATGTTCCAGGAGTACGCTTGACTCTGACCCACACAAAGCACTTGTGAAAACTTTGACATAAATGCCACAAATAGGCTGAACTATGGTTGAACTGTATTTTCAAGCTAGTGGTCTGATTCCAAGGCGTGTGCAAGTGTTAAGCTGTCTGTAGATCTCAGGTACACAAGGTCTTATCAAGAAGGGCAAAGGTAAAGAGCCTTCTCAATTGTCCTTCCTGTAAGAAACTCCTTTGATTGCACACTGTAGTCGATGGTAGGTTTGATCGCCTGATTCTTAGTCATAGATTAACACAGCTGGCTGTAAAAATCAGGAAGAATTATCAGAATTTTGTCAGGAAGAAGCCAGAGATGAGTGCTCTCTTCACGGGTAATCAGCTGCAATTGCAGGTTTGTTGCATCATTCAGCCTTGACAAGCCCTCCTTCTGCAGCTAGCTCCCCTTGATGTGTTTGGGTTTCTTATTGTTTTGCTTTTCAAGAGGAAAATTCTTGAAGGCAGTTTGGAGCGGCGAAAGAGTTCACTTCCTGCCCTTAGCTGCGGAGCAGGGGCGCTGGAATGAAAGGCTTTTGTTACATGGAGCTGTCTTGCACTTAACAGATGGGAGGCAGGCTGCACATGCCAAACAAGGTTCAGCGACCAAAACCACAGGCCTCAGACCTGTTGTTGAACAGAGCTCTCAACATGCAAACTTGGCTCCTGTGGTTCCAAAATACTGCGAAGGCATTGGTAACTGTGGTCAAGCAGCTGCTACAGCCATTTGTTTTACTGAGGCATTGTGTTTCCTTCGGTCCCTCAGTCCAATCGCTCCAATGTGACCTGTTAATATGGAATGCATTGTTGCCGTTTTCAACTGCGTGATTTATTCTAAACCCATGGTCAGTATTGTAACCCAGCAGCACGTACCCCAGGGGCAGGCAATTATTTCAGGCAGAGGGATGCTTACTGAGTTTTGGCAAGCCATCAAGGGCCACATGACAGGCAGCCATGGGTAGATAAATATTAATTTTCTAAATTTTTAGGGGCCCCGTGAGCCAGATAGAACGGCCTGCCAGGCCACATCCGGCCCGTGGGCTGCGTTTTGCCCACCCCTGACGTACCCTATGGGGAAAACCACTGCTCATCTGAACAATTCTACAGCAATTATTTGATAGCAATGTCTGGCTTTGAATCCCATCCAATAGACTGACTTATTTTCTGATTAACAAATTAAAGGAGTGCCTGCATCATACTAAGGTACTGTTGGATTTTTTGGCGCTGCTAATCATACATAACATGGGTCTCGTTGAAGACAGTAGTCTAGTTACTTCACCATTTTTACCCCTTCTCTTATTTTACAATGTAGTCCTTTCCACTTCATACTCGTTCTCTTGTTAACTCCTATAATTCAGTGACCTTGGTCTTCATGTAATCTGCAGAACTGAGAGCAATTGTTCCTGAGAGCAATTGTTCCTGACTTAAAATGGAAGAAGTCATCTCCTAGCTGGGAACTAACACATGCTCATACACCGATGAGTCAGGCACACAGAGGGCACATGGGTAGCAAGTTACTCTCTCTCTCTACACCCAGCAAACAAATTTAGGCTTGTACTAAATTTGCTTGTCCAACTACAAGTGAACTAGGGGACCTAGATCTACATCTTTCCTTTTTAGTGAATTTACTTATTATCTTGCTTACAAACTATTATAAATTGATTATTCTGTGAAAGTCTGCAGTTAAACTTAGAACTAATTTGCTTCTGATCATGCCAAAGCCATTGCTGTCTCATTATGCTAATTTGCATCTAAAAGATACTAGAAAATGTCTTTAATGAGTCCCATATTAATAATAATGGATTACAATCACGGTCTGAAACTTGCTGCTGGGTAAGGGAATCAGGAAAACTTCTGGGCATAAGGCACTGCATTTGTACCTTGACTGTACGAGACAGCTTCCTCCCATGAGCTAAGTACAAATCCTGCGGCTGAATCAAATCAGTCTTCACAGGTTAGTCTAATCTGTGTAGATTGAATTGATAAGCAAGTGAATAGACATTCTCTTTTGATTCCAGAAATGCAGCCACATGCCTGCAGTGGCCCAGGCCAGGAGCTTGGGGGTGCTAGAGCATGCCTCCCTGCTTGGCTGGAGCAGACAGCTAGGGCAAAGGCTAGGGATTTGCAAGGGAGGTGTAAAACATCCTGGGATGCTGGGGAACTGTCAATTAACTTGAATCTGGAGATCTGGGTCAGAAGTTCAATAAACTGTTTAAAACTAAATCAGTTAAGTCTGATACTACATCCATCCAGGTTTATTTTAAACCGGTTTTGGCCATTTTGAAAGTGGTTTCTGTGCACTGAACTTCTGTTGTGCTACAGATTTGAATCAGCTTGTGATCACTTATACCAGTTGATGTGTAACTTCTGTCCCTAGCCATGAAGACAGCGGTAGAAAACATGGAACTGTCAAAATCAGATAGGCTCAAGGCATGAAGTTCATAATTCAGATCCACAAGACTTGTATAATCTGAATCAGGATTATAATTTAACCTTTTAATTGCACTGGCGCTCACAGGCCCTGATCATCATCTCAGGATTTGGTCCACTTCATCCTAAAGAGATGTCCTCTGCCTAATTCAATTCTAGGATCATATTTTTAGCTCCTCACAAAAGTTTTAGGCATTGGCAACAAGTAGGGGGTGCACGCGGGTGCACGTGCACCCCCTGAGATTGGCCATGCACCCCCTGAAAACGCCAACCACAAAACTGGAAGTGCCAGTGGAAGTGCACTTCTGGTTTCATCGCTGGTGATTTTGGACTCGGTAATTGACCCCCCCGGTCAGTGATCTGGTGCCCCCTCCAGATTCAGGAGGCACCAGTCGCCCATGGTTTTAGACAAGAGTCTCCCATGGCAGCATTAAGCAGGTTCTAGGTCAGAGTAGCAAGCATTTGAGAAAACAGTTGAAATAACCCTCTTACAAGCCACCCAGGCTGATGTCATTCTCCGTATCACTGCACAGCTACTAGCAGGAACTGTGTATAAGAGTGTTTCTGGCTAGGAAGAGTTAACTTTTATTAGATCACCACCGCTACATACTGCTCTTAGATGTGTTGACAATGAGTCATACTTCTATAGCCAAGATGTCTGTTCTCTTGTATGTCTCTATTGATTTACAGAGGTGTCTTCTCTGTGTCTCCATTGATTTACAGGTAGGAGATAAATGAAATGTTGTCCATTACAATCTTCAAGCTGGGAGAGATTTTTTTTTTATGATTCTGGAAAAAATGAGCCCAAATATCAGTCTTAACAGTGAATGGGCTAGTCCTTACTTTCAGCTAAAGCAGACTGGTGGAAAGCTAGTGGAAATCTGTATGGATTCTTTTCTAAAACAGTCTCCCCATGTGCCAATTCTTTCACCTTCCATCATAAAAGGTTTAATTCCTTGATTATATTTACTGCAAAGGCCCTGGTCCTCCAATTAATTCTCTGTGTCAGCCCAAGCTGAGAATTTTGGGGACTGAGCATGGGATCTAAAATTAGATTTCCCTGATGCAGCGTAACTTTACAGCAAGATGATAAACTTACATCAGCAATGATCATTTCTGAACCTACACTATTGCTTTTCTAAGATTCTTTAGGGAGCTTTTCTGAAAACTAATCACAACAGCCCATCTTTCCTCTTCTTTAGTGGCAAATAAAATCACCCTCTAAGATATACAGTCATCTACAGAAGCATCAGCAAGTGGGCAGAGAGGCAATCAGTTGTTATCTTCTGTTCTGTATATTTTCTAACATCTGAGTAAGCATCGGGAAGTTAATTTGCCACAAATGTGATCATCTGCGTTTACCTGTGGAATTTGATTAAAACTGAACCATGATATGGAGGAGCAGAGAGGAAGTTAGAATATCTACAGGGGGAAAAATGCTAGCAAGTAGCATACCCGCATTCAACAAATTGCCTCAGTGTAAAAAATAATCTTTAAAGAGTGACCAAAACTAGCAAAGAAGGTTATTTTGGTTATTTTCATAGAGTGGTAGGCATCTGTCCTGCACAAAGATTTAAGAAGCTGCTATGGCAACCTCAAGAAGAGATCAAATACAATCAAAGTCTTCCTGCACTGTCAGGAGCAACTATGGGCTATATTCTCATCTCTTCAGGTCTCACTGAGGGCAGCCTGGCTTTGTTGATAGTCCCACTAACTTTGTGAAAAGCTACTGCTCCATTACAATAGCGAGAAAACTTTGCTGTTTTATCAGACAAAGCTCGGGTTCAGAGGGAGGCGCTGCTTGAGGGGGCCCATGGCATTACAAGTTTCAGGATAGTGTGCATGATATAAGGGGCACATATGAAGTATTCCTGGGTGCCCTTCACTGAAGGTGATTCTTGTATGTTCACATTACAGCCTGCGTAAGGGGCTTTTGCATCATTTTTGTAGGCCTCCTTAGTATATCGGGAAAGGCCTTTTTTTCCGTGATGCCTGTTCCCTCCTCCCATGGCAGCATGGTGAGTGCAAAATAAAGGAAATGTCTGCACCAAATTGCCTGGGGAGTTCAGTTTCTGCAAGTTCCTTCTCCCATATTATCCATAAATTCTTGTCTCTTCAGCTTGGCCTGACATTAGGGCTGATTTCTGAAGTTGATGGAGTCCTTGTGTGATAGATGCCTGTGCACTCTTCATGTTGTGACAGCTGAGCCTCTACATAATGGTTCTTCTGCTTCACTGGGTCGCAGTGCTGCAAGGTGGATGAGTCAGACAGCTGGTCTGCTCTGTTGTTTGGCTTAGTTAATCTCTACAGAGTTACTCTTTATGGCTAAGTACAGACAGTCAAAAAGCCCAAGGCTGAATCAATTCGGTCTTTGCAGGTTAGTCTAAACTGCAGAGATTGAACTGGCAAGCAAGCAAACAGACATCCACCTTTGATTCAGGAAACGCAGGCACATGCCTTCGGTGGCTCAAACCAGAAACCAGGGGGTGCTACAGCACACCTTCCAGCCTGCCAGCTCCAACACTTCCCCCGCCTCCCTGCTCGAGCCAAGTGGGCATGGCCATGCCCCAGGCTTGAGCTAGCTGGAGGGTCTGTGGGGTGGGGGTAAAGAGGAGAGCGCCTGCCAGGATGAGGAGGGGGTGGATGGGGGAAAAGGTAGTGGCACTGAATTCGTAAAAGCTTGAACAAAAATAGCCCTTTCTCTGAAGTTAGCATGTATTGAACAGAAGGGAACAACCCTGCGGAGTCCTGCTGGCTGTGATCATGGACTACAAATCCCAGAGACACCTGGAAACAGGAAGAGAAAGTAATGAACAACCCTGCAGAGTCCTGCTGCTGTGGATCTAGACTGCAAATCACAGAGACCTTAGGGGCAGCAGGAAGAGGAAGTGAACACACAGCCTATGCTGTGATGTTGGGGGACTCTGATTTAACTTGAGCCAGGAAGGGGGCTGGGACAGATGTTGCATAAACTGGATTGACCTAAATCAATTAAGTCTGGTACTACATTCAACCAGGTTTATCTTAAACCAGTTTTGGCCATTTTGAAACTGGTTTATGTGCACTGAATGTCTGTCCTGTTACCGGCTGAAACCAGCTTCTGATCACTTAAACCGGTTTATGTGTAACTACTGTCCTTAGCCAAAGAGAACATCTCAATTCCTGTTCCCCCAGCAAGCAGAATTGGCACTGTCAGGGCTATAATCCGTATGCCAAGTAGAAACAGTGAAGTTTTCAAGGTCTAAAACAGCTGAGGAGGTTGGTGGAAATACTGGGAAGAGAGGGGTGTGAAGCAAAGAAGGGTAGAGCTGGGGAAATTCAGACTCCTGTGACTAAAAGAAAGGAGGAAGTGAACTGGCTCTGGAGACAGTTGGATATTGGACCAGGGTAGGGTTCCAAGACCTGAAGGAGGCCAAGACTTTTTCAAAAAGTGAGGGTTCTGGGGGATGGAAATGGAGTCAGTTAAGATGCTTTATCTGCAGGCACAGGGCATTAGAGACTGGAAAGTGAGTGCTCTCCTTAGACCAGATTCTGTGCTCAGAAATCATTGTGCTGTGGGGTTGCACAAATAGAGCTTACAGAATACAGTCCCTGTTGCTCTTCAGTTTTATAGCAAACTTCCAGGTACATAAAAGAAGGTCCCTAGAACGTCATGGCTACAGTTATAAGCCTACTGCAAGAGCAGAGCCAAAAGAAAGGGCCTGCTTGATCTTCAAACATATGAAGTTATAGCATCATAGGACTGGAAGGAAACCCAAGGGTCAGCTAGTCCAGTCTCTTACACAGATACATGCTGGAATGAAGTTCTACTGACAAGTGTGCACCCTTCAAAGACTTGCTGCCTGCATTGCTCTGTGCGCACATTGGTTAATAGCAGCTGGCCAAAAATATATTTGGAGATGCAAGAGAACTTTTACACTGCCCTAAGTATCTTGCAGCATTGTTTGATTTTACATCTTGTGCAGTTGAATCAACTTCTCCCAAAGGCATTCAGAAAATGTCTCCTTTTAAATAGAGATAAGAGAGAATTTGTGTGGAAACTACACAGGAAAGAAATGCCTCACTTGGATAAACTCCTCATGCCAATCTTTCCTAGTTGTCTAAGCCAAATATTACAAAAGTTAACACTACTGCAGGTTACAGTCTCTTCTGCTTATACGCATGTCTGTCAGATAGGAGCATCACTTACTTAACTACATAAAATGACACAGATTGCAGTGATCCCAGTATTTTTCTGTTGCTTACTTTGCAACAAACATCAATTATCTCCATTTTGTTTAAGTGTGTAGCACCTTTCAACCTGACTGTCAATTAAATTATATTTCATTTAACTGCATTAAAAAACCTGGTACCAGTAATGGCAAAAGGGAATCACCTGTCAAAGGACTGTTCTTGTTTTTGCAATATTTTTGTCCTATATTATGAGCTACCTTCAGCCTTTTGAGGGGAAAGAAAGCATATCACTGTAAAGCAGGCTTGTCCAACATACGGCCCATGGGCCACCATGTGGCCCTCCAAGCCATTTTCTGAGACCCGAGGTGCTGCGATGGGAAACGAAAGTAAACACTGTACTTCCATTTTGGGGGGGTGATGTGATACTGCTTCCTGTGGGGTCTTTGAATACGGCTCGCCAGCCCACTGGGTGATAAAAAGTTCATGATCTGGCCCCACGTTCAAAAAGGTTGGACACCCCTGATCTAAATAAATAATTAGAAGCCTTGATATTGACTTGGCTTGAGTCAGTTTCTGGGCTGATGCGGGAAGCCCTGAAAATAATGGAAGTTAGTATCAGGGCTGTAATACCAGAAGACTGACAGCACATGAGTTATTCTATATTTAATGAGTATTTGCATCTGTGTTCATTGATAGAAAGTTCTTCCTGGTAGTCAGCCTAAACCTTCTTTGTTGCAATTCCAGCCCATTACTTTTTATTTATCCTTTATGGACACAGAGAACAGCTGATCTCCCTTCACTCTACTATGACTCTCGGTATTTGAATACTATGTTATCAAATCCCGCTCAGTCTCCACTTCATCTCTGATTGAAACTTCCCTTCTCTCTTCATATTCTTCAACCTTTATTAGATGCACTTTCAGTGAGGTAACACACAAATATCCCTTCAACCTTTTGATGTAAAACATAACGTTTTTACTTGTCATTCATAATCAGTTTTGTAGTTTTTATTATTTATTATAAATACTATAAGCCCAGTCATGGACCAGGATTTCATTGCACTAGGCACTATACAAATCAGACCACATGAGTTTCTTTATAGCTAATAACACTAATAACTATATTGAGGTCACTTTAACTCCTGCTGTTGAATTTATATTTACCAATGAGCTGCCATCCCATTTAAAAGGGGGGGAAAAGCTTTTAATATTGCTCATCCTTGCTTGATATTGTTAATTAGATAAAGGTGGAAGGGGAAGTAGATACATGGCAAAGAAAATGTGCTGTGTTGGCATTTTTTAATCTCATTCTATGGTAGGATGAGTTCATATTTTCTGCCTGTACTGCTCATCTCTCTGGCTGTAGCGATGCAATAAGCTACATGTAGTGTAGACTACAGTAGGCCCTAAGATGCTTAATGGCGACGTGGTATAGCATTTGCTTGCATTCACTTGACTGAAGTTGTGCTCAGAGAAGCAACAGCAAAGGAAACAAGCAAGTGAGGGAGTGTCAGAAATGAGAATAATTTTAAAAGTGCAAGCAAGACAGGTCAAGTAGTAGGATAAAGTTGCTTAAAGTACATGTAGTGGTTTTATCTCTGCTAGATATGATTTAGGACAAGCTGGGTGCGTCTACATGTTCATTAATGCGCTGTAAGTACGACACATTGAGTTTTGTATCTATAGGCTAGTTACAGACAGTCCAAAAGCCCAAGTCTGCAGTGGCTCAAGCCAGAAGCCGGGGGCACTACGGCACAGCTCTCGGGCTGTGTACTCACTTCCTCTTTCTGCTGCCCCTGAGGTCTCTGGGATTTGCAGTCCAGAATTACCACCTATTGGAACATATTACATTTTGGCCTTATTTAGCAAGCTTTTTACTAAGCTAGGTGATAAAGTATAAAAATCTGGGTTCACCTTGGAATCTTTGCTCTTCAACTTTAAACTACAGGTCTTGCTGTAGATGAACCAACGTAAGTGCTCTTCTAAAATTATTTTGAACCATAGGTGAGTCGTCCTGCCTAAACAGGCTGGCCACCTATTAAAGGCCAGACCCGTTGCTGGTTTAAGTTAAACCAGACTTCCCCAGCATCCCAGCATGCTCTCTGGGCTGGGTGGGGCTCTCTGCTCCACAGCAGAGCTGGCCCTTCCCCTCTGCTCCCTGGCTGAAGCTCGGCAGAGACTGCAGGCATCAGCCTGGCTTCCCCCTGCTCCCTCTCCCCTCTCCACTCCCTGCTAAGCAGGCATTTCCCCCTCTGCCTTACACAGACCTCTCAACGTTAGCTAGCAGACCACATGCTGGCTATGGTCCATGCTGTGGCAGATGGGACAAAGGCAGAATCAACAGGTAGCTGGTAATGTTGTCCCTCTATTGTTTCCTTAATGGAGTGATAAATACTGAGTTAGGGGTGATAAACACTGTGTTATCAATTCCCTGCTGGGCTGGTCAGAAGCGCTGTGGGGCGGATGTCCTCCCTAATCAGAGCATCCTGATGGGGGCTGGCCATGCCCCCCTCAGCTCAGCACTGTGGAAGGGAAGGGAGGGCTGCTCTAGCGCCCTCTAGCTTCTCGCCTGAGCCACTGCAGTCATGTGCCTGCGTTTCTGGGATGTCTGCACTTACAAACTGATTCAGTTTTTCCAGGTAGGACTAACTTGCAAAGAACGAATCAATTCAGGCTCAGGTTTTTTAATGTCCCTAGCTGTAAAGCCTAAATTGGGTTGACTTTCCATCTCTGGTGTTTACTACGACTCATAAAAATGGCAGGTCGAGAGCAGCTAGTGTTCCAGTTGAAGACTGAGGAGCTTTTCCAGCTGACAGTTGTGTCAACTAAGATTTCTTAATGGCAGGGTTTTTTTTCTTTTTGGCAAGCACTCTATGAATTTGAATAAATAACACACTATATAGAGACTAAGTAGTGTACTATTGACTTTTTATAACCCTTCCATTAGAGTCTTACTGGAAAAGACACCAAGAGGTTGCTTTACCTAAGTCTGACTGTTTTGTCTTTCAAATTGGCTATCCTTTTTTTTTTTTTTTTTTTTTTTTTTTTTTGAAGCTGTGGGTTGATTTATATCTGACGGGTTTAGGAGCTGCAATCTGCACCAAGTCAGGATTAGAGAGGGCTGAGTACAGGGTGAGGGACTCACTGGACCTGGCTTGGCTTGGATTTTTTTCTTTCCTTACTGAGACAGAGCTAGTGCTACTAGAGGCATGCATGCCTGTCGTCTGCTGGCTGTCTGTAAACACCTGATAAGGGGTAGGAAGCACTAGAAGATAAGGAGCTGGAGGCTGCTACAGTTTTCAGCCTTGAGCATTTGAAAGGGCAGCCAAGTCTAATATTGAAAATGATGAGTTTTCTTTTTTTTTAAATGTTTCAGAGAGAGAGAGAGGGCCATTGCAATGTGTCTCTTTGGTTTGACCTTCCATTGCAGTTTCTAGGATGGAAATTCTCTGGGTAAGTCTCTGAGCCAGAGCAAACTTTGTACTTGGGCCTTTTTTATGATCTGCCTCTAAAACTTCATGGATATATATTACTGATTAGACAATAATCTAATCTAAGATTGATTTATTAGGTAAATGAGCTTAACACATCAGCATATGGTGTGGCCATCTTGAACAAAGAGGCAACTTGGTAATGAAGTCCTTCTAAGTGGCAGCCAAGGACAAAAGAATCTGGCCACAAAATTCAGGTGACTTTAACCTGAATCTCTTACGACTCCAGTTCCCAAACTACTCAGTTATAGAGGATTTCTTATGCCACAGCCTCGTATTGAAAGTTTAAGGGAGACAAACCTGGAAAATATGTTGGCTTCATCAAAACAGATTTTTGTCGCAGTATTTCATGTTTGCAAAAAATACCCACCCCTTTCAGAAGAATCCCAACTAGCCTGGACCAGAGAGCAGTCAGTATCAGAAACAACCACTGAAGCAAATAAAGACATAAATGGCTGGTTGCTACGCACTTCAGTTTGTCGCCTTAAAGTGGACCACTCCCACTTACAATTGTGTATAGCAAGAGAGGAAGTCTAGGGGCAAAATAAATGTACTGCAAGTAAATCCATAGTCGCAGCACTGCTGGTAACAATAATGGGGAGGAAATTTCAGCAAGATTTGTTTTGGGTAGGGGGAAATCCAATTGCTTTTATGTATTACTTTTCCCCCTCCGAGCATCCCCTGAAGTCTGCATAAGCATTGCGTTAATGCTTTGGGATCTGAAACAATAATATAAAGTCTTTCCCATCTCCATAAACCAAAAAATGGCCGGGGGTGGGGGAGTTAAATTCCCAATGATGCATCAAAAGGATGGCCCAGCTCTCTCGCCGAACCTGACGTTGAAGACACGACACAAGATAGCATTGATTCAAGAACAGAAAAAGCCATAGTTCCTTTTGCAGACTGAAAAATTCAAGGTTAGGCAGGGGTGACTGAGAAGACAAGAACGGTCAGTTTGTGGGCAGAAACTGTTCACCTGCTGCAGCATCAGAGTAATCAAAGCAGTCTGTCTGTGGGACACCTCTGGAAAAGCCACTGAGAGGTCAAGGTTGTTAAAAAGTTGCTTGGCCAATAGTCCTTGTCGTTGCAGGGCAACGGAGAACTTGCTGAACAGGGTAGTTAACAGAGTGCTGCCTTGCTTGGGTCCCGAGACGGAGGAAGTAGCATTCCAGCAGAAGCTTTAGCAGCACCGCTGAGCCCGAGACAATTCTTTAAATGTTGAATTGCAGGCAAGGAGGGATTCAGAGAGCTGCCAACTAAAAGCAATGGGGCAAGATGCAAATTTGATGCCAAGTTGGCTGTGTGTACCCTGATAAGGCACAGTAGTGTTTTCTTGCTAATAATTAGGTAAAGGATTTGTAAAGGTGCTGTGCAACTACAAGTCCCATGGCAGCCAGAGGGCGTGGGAGGTATTAAAAGATTATGAAAATCAGGCCAGTGTTCCTAACACAACTTTGTATCAGAATGGCTTTCCTTTTTAGTAATCTAGCCCCGCACCTACCCTTGTAATGGAGACAAGCCCAGAGAATAATGTTCCTTGAGTGACTGCAATCTGCTCCTCTCCTTTCCATTTGGATTCAATTCCTTTCTTTAAATGTTTGCTTCCTTGAGCTCCTGTTTTGCAGATGTGGAGTTTGCAAAGCTGCAACCAAACGGACAACATCCAGCAGAGAAAAATACCTGCAATAAGGCAAAATATTTTTCAAAAATACATAGGGCTAGGTACAGACGTTACACTTAATGTGCATTCAGCATGAGAAAAGTGCTTTAAAGCCATAACTGAACAGATGCTCACGGCACTTCAAGTGCTTTAAAAATAGTAGATCGCACTCCAAGTTCACCCTTGATGGATGCGCCATCAAACTAAAGTGCTTTAGGTTAGAGCACTTTTGTAATCATCTGTGCCCCATTCATCATGTGTTGAGCTAGGTGGCATTCACCAGCATCCCAGGGACCCCACACAAGCACAGCAAAAAGCACCACAGGGCCACAGGGAACTTGCGCTGCTGCAGCTGGGGAAAGGGAGCCTCTCACTGCAAGAACCCCCCCTCCAGCTTGCTGGATGGGGTCCAATGAGTGGGGGCAGGCTATGTGCATGGCAGGGAGGGCTCCCTTCCCCCCCTCCTCCCCCTGGCCGCTGCTGACAGTCCCTAGCTGGTGGGGGGCACAGTTGGGGGTGGGGGGCTGCTCCAGCAGCCTCCTGGGAGGCATGCCCCCCACCTGCTGACCTTAGCCAATGCAGGCAGGCAGGCACCGAGACCCCCAACCCTCCCCACCAAATAACACGTGCCTGTTCAGCTGGATGTGCTCTAACTTATAGCACTATAGTGTTTATAGTACGATAGTTAGAGCACTTTCCACCAGAGGCGTTTTGAACATCTATACTTAGCGGTAATGACTGAGGGATCTGAATCCTGGTTTCAGAAATGACGTGGACACGAAGGAGCCTAAATCGGTAGGATTCAGGCTCCCAAGTCATCAGGGCACTTCTGAAACCCCTGCTTTGCCTGATCACCAGTCTGGTTTCCAAGTGCCCGGCTCCTTTTTCAGTGGCACAAAATACAATCAGTGCAGAAGGAAAGTGCAAGATAACTTCTGATGGTCCATGGCTATCTGTCCATTAGCCCTTCAGGAGCAACAGTGTAAGAGCCAATACTTGCTTATCCTTAGCCAGTTTCCAGTAAGGCCTAATTCTGGTGTGCCAAACTAGTCTAGAAAAAGCTACATTCCTCTGTTTATCTGCAATAAAGTGTCCAGCTGGGAGAATTATTCTGGAATTACTATGGGAGACTCATTCTTTTTGGTTTTTTCCTGAAACAACAATGCATTTCTGATTGAGTTAAGAAATAAGGTGCAACTCTGCCCTCCCTTTTGCCTGAAATTGCAGTGCTTGTTGTTTCCCCCCATCCAGGCCAAGTCTTTGTGCCTCCCTTGCCTAATTTCTTCTTTAAAAATATCTAACATTCCCTTGCCTAACTCAGGAGCAGAAACAGAGCTTTAATCTTTGTGGCTCTTAACTTAGATAGCTGAAAAAACATATAACCTCTCCAAGAAAGACAGCTCATAGAGGAAAAATATTATTTTCTCCTGAAAAAAAAAACGGATTCATATTAAATACAAACCATGCATTCACACTGTGTTACCTTCTCCTTGAACCAAAAATATCTTGTCCAACTCTGGGCCTAGAGTTCACTGACAGTGTCTATAAAGTTATGAGATTTGGGGGGAGTTGTTTGTTTTCTTTCACCGCTGTCTCCAAAAAGATTGCCCTTCTTGTAACCGATGCCGTGCTTCCAAGTGTGTTAGGTCATATGCTCAACTTAAAGTGCATGTGTAATCCCACCCCTACCCAACAAAGTCTTTGAACTCACGCTGAAGTCCCGCTGAAGCTAATGGAAGGTTTGTATGTGTTTGAAGTTAATCACATGCTTAAGTGTCTTGTTGATTTGGGCCCAGTGAACAACATGCCCTGTTCTCTGTTGCCCACAAAAGCAGCATGTGATTCAACACAGCAATGCCTCTGTTGTTCATTTGTCCTCCTAGCAAACAATATAAACATACATGTGCAAAAACTATCAGTTTAGAAGACGGCTTGTAGGAAAAGATGACTGCAATAACAGCAGGCTGTTAAAGTGATGTGAGCACAGATGCATAATGTACTGCATCATGGGCAAATGGCCAACAAAGAGGAGCCTGGTTTGTTTTTTTTAAATGCATTGGATGTACGTACATTGACGCAGGCAAAAAAATAGTTCAAAAACTTATCTTTCCCTTGGAGAAAAGTCCTCAGACTTTATCTAAAGAGAAAATCTCAGTTGGGTTGGATTACTGCTTTTTTAGCACAGGAGACTAGATTTAAACCTAGGATGGCCTATGTACAGTATTGCTAAGAGTGGGGCCCAAACCAAACCCTCCAAAGTCAGAATCCACAAGTTTTTCTGCATCTGAACTTGTGTATCAAATTCATCTCTAAATCTTATTTGCAAAAAAATCAAGCCCTCTTCTCACGCAGCTGTCTGTGCATGTAGCGGTAATTATTTAAGTTACTGCTACTTCATCTGTCAAAGCTTTGTCATGTAAACACAAGCAGCCGGAGAAGGGGTGGCTAGCATAAAAGACCCTCATGTGGCATACAGTGGGGAGTAAGTTGCTTGAAAATACACATCCGGAAGCATGGATGTAGCTCTAAAATGCTGACCTTTTTCTTCCCTCCAAAGTACTGGCAGTACTAGGGACTTCGCTTCTTTTCGCTCTGCTCGGTGTGTGAGCTTGCAGGCCTGGCTGTTCCTCTGCAGTTTATGCACTAGGAGCCAGATGTTGGTCCCACTGAAATCGGTGGGAGTTTTGCCCTGTGAAGGGGGGGCAGCCTCACAAGGGAAGAATACGGTTTGATGCACAGTAAACCCAGCCTGCCACATGAAAACAAAACCAGAGCTTTGCATTTCCTTTTCAACGAAATGCTGCTCCGGATCTGATGCTGAGAGAGGTTCTTTTTTATCATCTTTTAGATCCTTGAAATCCCCATCAGTGTTCATAAACCAGACTTTTCTGCACCGCAGACCCTACATATATGTCCTGCAACTATAATACATACTTTGCAATAAACCAAAGGCAAGCTGGGGCAGGTGAAGAATGTGGTTGCCTATTTATTGAGCAGAGTATCCTGCTGGGGTCACTTAATACTTATCCATCAGGATCTGCATTGGTTTCCTATTGATACGGGCGTATATGGAGCATGAACGCCTGTCACCATTACAATAGGTGGAGGTGCTTGCGCTGGAGCCATCTCACATTAAAAGCAGGCATTTTCCCTCAGGGGCCTTAATAGTGGGATCAACGCCCCCTATATTCCCTCATAGGCCTTAATAGTGGAATCCATGCCAGGCCTCTGCTGCCAGTATAGTTATATCAGCCAAGAGTGTGAAAAAAATCATACCCCTTGCTGACAGTGACACTGGAAGAAAGCCCTGCTGTGGATGCAGCTCTGCTGACAGACACATGATTTTTTTTTCTGTTAGCTTAGCATGTGTCATTTGGGGTGGTGCACTGGCAGAACAACTCCTTTTGTCAGCATATTCTATGTCTACACTACAAGATTCTGCCCTAGTTTCCATAGCTATGCTATGGACTAAAGGCGTAGTTTTGGCACCAAAATAGGTGGAGTGTATTGACTTCCAGTGTCTGTTGAAAGGTTCATCTGCTTCCCAGCACTCAGTTGAGAGCTGTGGGTTATGGGTCTGAGTGGTGGCTTCAGTCGAGCTCTTGGGACGGGCTTCTGTGGTGTACATGCACTGTGTCATTTTATTTTTTATGACAGCACCTAGCAGCACACTCTGCTGGGCACTGCTTGTAAATGCCTAGCACAGTAATTCTCAGCCAACATGCTTTGGCACCCTGGCGTGCCATGAGATCCTTTTGGGGGTGATGTACAATATTGGCCCCGATAAGATATGCAAACATTTCTGCATGCCCAAGATAAATCCAGAGATTTCAAATGTGAATCCATAGTGTCAGAAACATTTCGGGGCTGTTATCTTTAAACACAAGAATTTCTCTGTTATTTTTCTGTAGTCAAAAAACAGGTGAAAGCTAAGAGCTGGTATTTTCTGCGGAGTCCCTTGAGTCTAAAAAGTTTGAGAACCACTGGCCGAGTAGCTCTGTTGGAGCTTTAAGAAGGATAGAACTGACCACTTCTATGCTTAATATAGCCATGTAGATAAAGAAGGGTGACCAAAGGAAACGGTACAAAGACACACTCAAGGTCACCCTCAGTCATGGAGGCATTGACACTAATACCTGGGAGGAGCAAGCTGCTAACCGTTCGGTGCGGCGCCACCTGGTCCACCAAAGCATGCACCACTTCGAGCCCAACGACTCCATACCGAGGCTGAACGGCAGCAGCGGAGGAAGGAGAAGGAGATCAACCTGGAGCTGCGAATCCCACTCCCCCATGCAACAACATGCTCCCATTGCCGAAGTATGTGTGTATCCAGAATCGGGCTCCTCAGTCACCTGAGGACCCATCAAGCCTGACGGACGTCATCCTTGACTTTGAGGGACTGCTGACAACGACATAGATAAACACTAGGCAAGGTCGGGCCATCTATCAAGGAAGCTACAAATACAAGCAAACAATAAGATAGACGGGCATATTTTTAATGCTATAGTTATGGAGAATGATCTTTAGTCTTGCAGTTTGCCTCCTCCTGTTGTAGAACTATAGAATTAAACCTGTCAAACAGAAGAGTTTGCTTCAGATGATCTCTTTGCTGCCTCCTCAGGTCCCTTCGCATCTCTATTTCAATCTTCCTATGATGGCAGACTTTATGGATAAATGCCTTGTTCACACTAACAATTGGGGATCCCGGGGCCGGTCAGTAGCTGGCCCACACACTTGTCTCTGGGCTAACTGCCCACCTTCCATAGATTCATAAATTGTAAGGAGCTGGAAGGGATCTCGCAAGATCATTGGGTCCAGCCCCCCTGCACTAGGTAGGAAAGACAATGGGTCAGGTGACCCCAGCAAGGTGACCACCCAGTCTCCTTTTAAAGATTTTCAGGGTAAGTGATTACACCACCTCTGGAGGTAGCTTATTCCACAGTCTGGACATCTCTTTTTTAGGCTGAAGAGACCCCAAGTCCCTCAGCCTTTCCTCGTATGACTTGCCCTGCAAGTCTCTGATCACATGGGTGGCTCTTCTCTGAAATCTCTTAAGCTTTTCCATATCCTTGTTGAAGTGCGGCACCCAGAACTGGATGCAGTACTCCGGCTGTGGTCTCACCGATGCTGAGTAAAGCGGAAGAATCACTTCCTTGGTTTTACTTGAGATGTATCGGTTGATACATGCCTGGGTATTGTTTGCCCTGCTGGCTACAGCATTGCACTGATTGCTCATATTCATACTATGGTCCATTATTACCCCTAGGTCCCTTTCAGTTGTAGTGCTAGTTAAATTGGTGCCACCGAGCCTGCAAGTATGTTGGGGATTGTTTGTCCCCAGATGCAGCACTTTACGCTTCTCAATGTTGAACTTCATCTGGGTCCGATTCACCCAACTTGCTAGCCTGTCTAGGTCTGCCTGTATCTGCAGCCTATATCCTCACCTGCCATGCCTTGATGATAATGATTAAGAGATGTCAATCAGGTGGGAGGCTGCCCATTTACTTGCCCTAATGCCAAGGGCTTATGTACACAGCTCCAACCTTCTCTATACCGTGTCCTATGCCTCGCAGATGGCATCCATGGCCTAACACCTGGGGTTATCATACATGGCCTAACACCTGGACTAATAAACCCATGCCCCCACACTGGGACCTGCGCTCCAGAATCTCACGTGGGATTCTCACTCCCCACTGGAGCTCATAATCTCTGCTCCCTCACACTGGGCTCCAATCCATCAATCGGGGCTCCCAGCCCCACTTACTCGGGGCTCCCAGCCCCTACCAACTCAGGGCTCCCAGCCCCTATCAGCTCAGCTCAGGGCTCCCAGGCCGACTCAGGACCTTGTGGTCCTCTCACACCACCACACTGGGGCCTCAAAATCCCCTGGAGCCTCACACCTGGCTCCCTTACCTCAACGTCAGAGCTCACTGTGAGCCTGGGTGCTGCCTCAGGTCCCTCCACCCAACCGGGGCCCTGCCTCAGAGCTCACAGTATGCCTGGGACCTTGCTGTGCATTTACCCACTGGGGTTGTGGGGACTGGGGTTATAGGTGCCCCGTACTTGCCTTTCACTGGGGAGGTGACTGGGCTGGCGTTTCCAGGGACTACCCTACCATGGGCAGCCCCACCAGACCATCCTACCCCGGCAGGGTGTAGTTTTATGTCATGCTCCAGGACAGGGAGCCTCCTACCATCCCCACAGTCCCCCCAGACCTCCAAGGTGTTCAGCTAGGTGGGGTTCTCCCAGCTGCCAGCAGCGGACTGCCACTTCACTGCTCAGGGTCCTGTTCTTATAAGGAACAGCTAGGCCCTGTTCCCAATCAGGTAATTGCGCCTGATTGGAGTTGCAACCACCTACCAGCTGCTTTGCTGCTGTCCATGCCCCTATGAGTAACTGGGCACACCCTGTGCTCTGTTATACATATCCATTCATTCTAACGATATAAACCAGTTGTGCACAACTTTTTTTGCCTGACACTGCCCAGTCTGTCTGCAGACTACATGCAGCCAATGGTCCTGATCTGGTGCCCAGGGAGGGTGCTATGGCGCCCTATCTCTTTTTCTTTCTCTTCTGTAATACCAGGACTTCAATATGTAGAGTGCTGCCTCCGGTGTTCTTATCATTCATTCCATCGTCTGTGCTCTCCTGGGATACACAGCTGAGGGAGCATGGCCGGTGAACAAATGCCAAATCAGAGAAAGATGTACCACACATCATGTGAATGAATGCGGTGCATAAGACAGTGGGTTCCACTGTGTGTCGACTAGGTAATACTTTCTGACCTATGAATGGTCTATGAATGGTTTTCCCAGATATGGTCATCTTCCAGGCTACAGACTTGAGAAGCCTTATCTCTTTTGTGTGTCCACAGTGAATGAGCCCAGAATATGCATGACTTCACCATTAACTTTTGAATATGTTTGCCAAGCCATTCTGATGTACAACTTTCAAACCTGTATAACTACACAATCATATGGCTATTACCACGGTCCTTTCGTGCCCTTTACTCCCTCTTTCTGAATCTACCTACTATTTAGACCAGTGGTTCTCAAACTTTTTAGACTCAAGGCATTCCACCATTACTCCTGTGAATTGAGCACCTCATTTCAAAAACTAATTTATTTATTACAGTTCTTACCTCCTTTCAGCGGGGTCGGGCAATGGGAGCAGGGAAGCAGACAGGCAGGGAAAAGCCTGAGCCAGTGCTTATCTCCTCACAACTCACTGGCACTCTTCAAAAGATCTCATCACACCCAACACCCCAGTTGAGAATCCCTGATTTAGACTGGAAGTCCTTGGAAGCTGTCTATGTGCACTTTGGGCCTTTACCATAATAATTATTGATTTAAAAACTTGGGAAGCCCAAAAGGCCAGAAATCAAAAAATCCACGGGGAGGCTTTCAGAGAACTTTATCCAACTTCCTGGAGATGGGTTGCGTGGATGTGAGAGAGAGCCATACAACCCACTGCAGACTCCTGGTTGGAACGTTGTTTTTGCTGGGCTGGTGGTGGAGGAACAAAGAGAAACTAAAGTATTGACATTTATAGGTTTGCACTTAGTCAACATGGATTATTCTCTTGTGCAATATTTTATAAATATATTCAAGTCACCGTGGTAAAATGTAGATGAAGAGATGAAGGTACTGTATATGAATGCATAGTTAAATCAAGCATTAATGGAAACCTTTTATCCAGAAGATATAATTAAGGATATCATTAAGATATAATTAAGGATGCCAACTTAGTGGGAGAAAAGCAATGCATTGCTGAGACAAATGCAAGCACCAAATTTAGAGTACTCTTGTAACTTGAAGGCTTCTGCATTCTTGGTGGGAGGCATGGGTCTGCCTGTAAGACATGAGATGCACGCATTGTGGGCTAATTACCAATGAGTGGGGTCATTTTATCCCTCTCCTTGTCTTGCTAGTTGGAAGTAGAATGGTTGAGAGGGCTGGAGTGACATGCGGCAGATACAATGGGAATTGGCTTGATTCATGAGAGGCTCATTTTGAGTATAACACTGGCCCTGTGCCGCCTTGAAATTGCAGAAAGGAGACAAGAACCAGAAGTACTTTATAGCATGTCTCTTCCTGCCCCCTTGTACAGTATTTGCACAGCAATCTTAGAGTCCTGTGCCGGGTAGGAAACGTCCTTCTCAATAGCTCTCTTCAGGGAGCTGATCAGGAATTTCTTGACTACATTTTTTTTTGCCCCAAACTGCTGACTCACCACGTCCAAAGCTGTTATTACGAATGGGCCTGTTTTGGCAAAGTTCCTCTTTTCAAAAACATTGTGAAATGTCCTATTTTGACATTTTCTTTATTAAAAAAAAAAAAAAAAAGGTCGATTGTTTGAGTTCAGAACATTTGTTAAAGTGAGTATATAGCTAAGTACAAACTAAATCCAAATGAAATGTTTTGATTAGCCCAATTCAAATGCTTTTCTGATGTTCTGTTAACACACTTTTTTGAACGTTTCACATTCCTCCCCCTTTCAGGAAGGGAAAATATTTGGAAATCTCACATTCTGATCAGATGGGGAAACGTTTTTCTCCGCTAGATCTGAAAGGCAAATCCATGCTACTGAGAAAAGGGAGAGAAAAGCCCACTCACCTGAAATAAAGGGAAAAGCAAAATGTGTGGCTTACTCGGGGAGGAGTTTAACATTAGTGCTTCTACATACCTGCTGTGATCTCTGATGTGTGTGACATTAGCATCTATTTCCATAATAATATTTGTTCCCTATGTTCTCAGGGCCATAAAGCCCCTCCCAATATGTGCCTTTGCTTAGTAGATGTCCATTGCACCTATATTCTGCATGTCTTAATCCAGGGGTGGCCAACCTGTGGCATGAGCACACAAGTGGCATGGACAGCCTCTGTGTATGGCGCATGGCAAATCAGAGCGGGAGCAGGGAACACAGTGGCAGAGAGGGCAGGAAGCAGAGAGCAGAGCAGCAGATCAGTCAGAGAGCACCGGGCTAGATGGAGAAAGCAGATCAGCCGTTCGGGCAAGGGAAGGGGATGAGAGCGGTACTCGGAGTGAGTGCAGGGCTAATTTGTGGTATGTCTGCCAAAAAGGTTGACCCCCACTGTCTTAATCAAAGGCCCTGCGGGGAATTTCATCTCAGTAAAGGTTCACATCTGGATTGTCGAAGACTGAGCCACTCCACAGGAAAAGCAGTCTAGTTGCAGATCCAGCTCCTCTGTAAGTGGATGAGGTCTGTGTGGCCAGCCCTATAGCTTAGTACAGCCCGTGTTTTGCATTACCACGATGGTGACGTGGGTTAACAGCCAAGTGGTTTGTAAATCAACAGAATATGAGACAGTAGTACAAGGCAAATACCTGAGGGGCAGTGACAGAAAAAAAGAACATTGTTATTTTTAAATCTCTCATAATTCCTCCAGTGAGTCAGACCTGTTCTATGCCTTTCTCAATATACAGGGAGTGTTATGCTTCATTTCCCTACCTGTCATGATAATACCATACCCCTAGCTGGATGGGAAGTTATGTCCGAGGTTATGATGAAAACCTTATTGGTTGCGGAGGAAGAATTTTTTATTTATTTTTTTTTTAGAGTTACCTTGCTAAGATTGAAGCTGTATTTATGCGGTTTTAGTTGAGGGGCTTATTTTCCTGCTAGACATTGCACCTTGATTTTCGGGGCTATATTTCCAGCTGGTGTGAGCTCACATTGCTCTACGAACATCAATGGTGTAACATATATTCACATCAACTGGGGTTAAGCCCCGTAAGATGGACTTACTTGAATAAACATACAAGCACAAAAATGACTGAGGGAGGGGAAGGGAATGAAAACAATGTTATCCCAGCTGCCTGAGTTCATTGCTAAAAGGTTCCACTGGTTGCTGGAACAGATAAAAACTAAACACAAATATGAAGCAGCAGCTTGTAAAGGGTCCCTTTGAAGTTTCTTTGTAGAAGAGAGTCAGAACAGGAGTGCTTTGCCTGTGCCTGTGAGGACTTGAGGATTAACTCTACATTGTGCTTAAGGAAGTAGGGACAGGAGGAGAAAGACAAGTCTTGCTTTTCCCAGGGGCATGCTGTTCTGTTACCAAATAAAGGCTTGCTTTTTTTTTTTTATTATTATTTTAAATCATTTTGAATAGCAGCCACAATGCAATCTCACCACTTCACACAATTCAACCTCTCTGCTTCGCACAATAAAATGCTGATTAAGCCAAAGTTTGGGACACACCCCATATTCCATTCATTCCGTCATTTGGCAAAGGGCTTTCTTTTGGTATAGGATTTTTAAAATTGTTCTAAAGCAAAACAACTTCTCTGATTTATTTTTTTCCTTGTAATTTATGGCAGGGACATCCGTAGTATGGCGCATGGTCATGTGCAGTATGGTACCCTCGGTACAGATCTGAAGAAAAATAAAAAAGTACACCCTCCTAGAGCCAATGATCTAGACCAGGGGTTTTCAACCTTTTTGCATCATTGCACCCCCCGGCGGCCAGACACAGAGCAGCGTACCCCCACCCGGCAAGGAGGGTGGCAGCGTGCGGTCGGACACTAAGCAGGGGGGAGGAGGGTGGCAGCGTGCGGTCGGACGCCAAGCAGTGGGGAGGAGGGTGGCAGCGTGCGGTCGGACACTAAGCAGGGGGGAGGAGGGTGGCAGCGTGCGGTCGGACGCCAAGCAGTGGGGAGGAGGGTGGCAGCGTGCGGTCGGACACTAAGCAGGGGGGAGGAGGGTGGCAGCGTGCGGTCGGATGCCAAGCAGGCAGGGAGAAAAGGGTTGCAAGCGGCTGGACACAGAGCAAGCTTCCCTCACCCCCGTATCCAGCTGGGCAAGCGGCGGCAGCAGGGGATGCTGTGTGGCAGTGCTTTGTCCCCACCCTCCCGTGCGTACCCCCTAGGGCCGTCTCAAGTACCCCCAGGGTACGCATACCCTCGGTTGACAACCCCTGATCTAGACATACTTGGCTGTATTAATCCCCTTATCATTTGTGTTCCATTATTACCTTATAAGCAGGCCAACTAGACCTCTGATTGACTTCTGTTCCCTGTTAAAAAAAGAAGAAAAGCTAAGGTTTGTCTTGTGTACATTCTTAGTCCCTGGTACAACAGCCTGGTGCTCAAGTTCTTCTTGATTCCATCTATCAGCTAGATGTAACTTTCTCTATTAAGTCAGTCAACATAAACCCTCCTCATTTGTCATCTCATCTTGGTAGGTTGGCTAGGGAGGAGGGGGTGGGGGAAACGGATTGGAGAAGAGCCAGAATTGTAAGGCCATAAATCTGTGTCTGTGCTGTTCAATTCGGGTTCTAAAAACAGCCATGTAACAGTGCCAAGAACCAGATTTGGAATGTGAGTGCCTGAACCCATATAGGATTATATCATGGATCCCTGTCTTTCCACTAACCGCAAAAGGCTGCAGTCAAGCTATAGCTTTGTGCAAAGACTGAGTAAGTGGAGTTAATAGGAAGTTACATTTACAGTGAAAGCATAAAGCCTCTACTCGCAATAAAAATACACTGAGTTCCTAATAAATTGATGGTTCATTTCATTAAAGCACCTAGCCTATGTATTTCAGAAATGTAACTGTTTGCAATAGCATGCGGGAAGGAATAGATTTGTTAATCTCCTTCCAGAGATACTATTTAGATTCAGGGTAGTGTGTTTGCCTGGAAGTAGTTCTGTGTTTCTCAACCTTTTAAGGCTCAAGGCATCTCTTGCTAGACTTGAGACAGCCCTCAGAAAATGCCAGCTCTTAGTTTTTCACTCATTTCTTGACTATAGAAAAATAATAGTGCAAGTCTTCTGTGGCGAAGAACTCGGGCAAAGCACAGCATGTCAGAATGTTTTAGGGGCTGTGGATTCCTTTTTGAAATCTGTGGGCACATCTAGATGAGTGAGGACGTTTGGTTCCCTGGGGATGGTGCACATCGTGCTGCAACTACTTATCCCCAGGGAACACCCATGCCATGCGTGCTTTGGCGCATGGCTAGTTACCCCAGGAGTCATGGGAGAGGCTGGAGCCGGCGCTGTGCTGGCCCCAGCAGCCTTACCTGGGGCCCTGGGGGCCTCCCGGAGCTGCTGCCACGGCAGTCCTGCCAGGCAAAGCCTGGCTGGGAGCTCCAGCATGGCTCTGGCTCCGCTTTTCAACAGTGCATGCTACCGAAGCATGCACTGCTTCGGGTTTTTTTCTGCGTTTTTGTTTTTTTAACCCCTGGATTTTGATCACAGAAAAAAAATGGAGCAGTGCACACTTGGGCAGCGCACCCTTGCAGTGCGGAGAATGCTGGACTGTGCGGTATGTGGTGCCGCAAACATGGTTGCAGCGCCATATACCGCACGACCGCGCTCATCTGGACGCACCCTCTGGTTTTACCTTGTGAATCGTGTACAGGTGCGCACACAGCTAACAGTGCTAATGCTGTGCAGAACCCCATGGCACCATTAAAAGGATTTCGTGGCACCTCAAGGTGCTGTAGCACCCTGGTTGAGAATCACAGATATAGTTCTAGATATTCTTGACCTTTTCCTAAGCAGACCTTGCCAGTCTGTTTCTCTGTGGCGGAGGAACTAGTGATGCTGGCCAGATTCTTTGAATGTAAGTGGGCACAAGGTACCCACTTGTGCTGCTCCCATTGCCAAAAGTTCCTTGAAAGCCCAACTACCCATTCCCCAAAAGAGGAGTCTCTGGAGCCTCAGTTGCTTTCTCTCTCTAGCTCCTTCATCTTTGGTTCCCTGAGACTCTCCCAACCCCTGAGCCTTACAGCTGATAAACCCTTTGGAACAAAACAGATGTAGGATCACGTGCTCGCCATTAACCTTCCTTTTGCACAGCATTTCAGGGAGGTTTAACCGTACTTCCAAATGCATTAACCCTTTAACAACTCACGGCGTGTGGTTAACGTGAATGCTTTCAGCAGAGAGTTACTTTCTGAGAGTTTATACATCAGTAATCCCTAATGTGCAAGACATCAGTACTTGTTGCTGTAAGAGGATGTACACAGAATTAATGTAGCCCCTTAACCCTGTTGATTCCCACACACAATTCACTTCAGGCCAAAGCAGCCAGCAAGCAGAGATCCAGTCGCAGGTTTTAAAACATCAGTGATTCAGCCTTTAATCCGGACAGATCCGAGTCCAAGTAAATCTGTGCCTTGTGCGTGGAGTTTTCTTCGTTGTTAATTAAAAAGCTGTTACTTTGGTTTCAGCTAAACATCCTTCTGAAGGGCAAAATCGTTTCCCCCATTCCTGCCCCCCCACCGCAGGTCCTACAACTAAAAGAACCCAAACACAAGTTGCACATATGCATTGGTAGGTTGCTGACACCTAAAGGTTGGGTCTTTCGGCCCCCTTCACCTGAGCTTTATACAGATGAGAATCAAATACTTAGCAAAAGGTTCTGGGTGTTGGTAAGGGTGGAATAACTATTTGTCGCTAAAGCAAACAGAGCAGAAGCAAACATAAAGGGCCTCCTAGCATACTTCTACCTCACCTAGCATACCTAACTCTGGTGCCTCACCTAGCATAACTAACATGGGGCAGCATTCACGATGGTTACAGGTTCTGTCTACATTCAGGAACAGTCCCCATTCATCCATCCGCATGGCAGGGCTGATTCCCAAGTGTAGACATGAGTATACACAGATTTGCTGTGATTGGGGTTTGCCTCTCCTTCAAGTACTTGCTGAGCAGAAGAGTCGCCACAAGACAGTGCTTGGTCAACTGGAGCTTGATCAGTTAATGAAGGGGATTATACGGCACAGTTGCCTGCAGTAGCATAGGATTGGACTCGGTGGCCCAAGCCAGCTCCTCCAGCCTGTTGTTTTCCGGATAGTCTGGACAGTAAAATATTCCCTGCAGCCAGAGAAGAGCAAATCTTGTAGTCAGATCCTTTGAACAGGGAATCAGGCATTGCAAGATGTACGCTTAGGTTTTTGAACACCAATATAAAATACAGCCTTCTCGCTTACACTGATTTTTTACACAGAAAGGAGATTTTTCTTGTGTTTTGTGTGTGTGAATGCAATTGTATAAGTTGTATCACAGCTAGTGAGGACTGAAAAAGTGAAAAAATTCCTGAGTCTTGGAAAAATTTGAAGTGTTGCCTTTAAAAATCCACTCCTACAAAAGAGAGACCCACAAAAAAATAGCCCAGAGCCTAGTGAATAAATCAGTCATTTGGTATCTAGGAACCCATGTTCAATTTTCCGCTTGGAATTGGGCATGTTTGAATCAGGGCCTCTCATAACACAAGTGAGTGTCCCAACCATTCACTGCCCCTCTCTGGGTCTGACCCAATGAAAATTTATACTCAATAAAATAACTCGCGTATGAGCTCATGAGCTCTCTATGTGGTTTTGACAAGAAAGTGATATTGAGTAACCTTCCTGACTAAACAGTCATTGAAACCGATGCTTCTCTTTTTTTCTCCAGAAAAAAACAACCTTATTTTGGCAAATCAGTGCTGTACAATAAAGAATGTGTTTTGCCAAAAATCTTGGCACCAATTTTAGCTGTTGCTCTGAGAGCTTTGCAGGAGGGGGTGCTCTAGGATGCTTCCGCCCAGGAATTTAAAGAACTAAGCAAGAATTGGCAACCTTTTGGCACCATGGACTACTGCTGGCCATCCAACCCCTGTGCAAGCCATAGCTCCTCTTCCCCTGGGACACCCAGACGCAGATGAAGGATGGTTGATTGTTTTAACTTGTGAGAGAGTAAGGGGTATGCGGAGGGAGGCATAAAGGATGTATGTTGCTCTGTCTTGGCTTTCTTTTTCTTGGGCTCAGGCAGTAACCTAGCAGAAGGCATGTTATACCTGCATCTCTTATCTCACTTTTCAAAATGTGAATAACCTAAGCACGAGCATAGCTACCTCTGCACTGTTTTGCTGCTGTAAACTGTAAAACCAGCAATGATTTTAAGCGCAGACTTGGCCTGACCTCCCAGCTCTGTTTCTCAGTGAACCTTTATTTCTTCCCAGAGTTTCTCCAAAGCCTTCCTCTCTGCTGCTTCTCTGCCGAGAGCCAGTTGTGTGCCCCACAACAGAGCAGTTCTGCTATTTGCTCAGCCCATCCCCTGTGCTTGGACTCCTCTGAAATCCTTAGAGTGAAGACAGAACCCCAGCACTGTTAATTCCCAGCCAGCACAAAGATTTTGATCATGCTCCCTCCTGAGCATTGACCTGGCATCTGCATCCCACCTCTGTCCTAAAGACAGTGTCTTTCTTTTCAGTGCTGGAGTATATATGTTCACTCAGCATCATGGATCTTTTAGGAAAACCTTCCCTTTTTTTATGCAGTATTTATGGCTTTTTTTTTTTTTTACCCCCTCTGCTGCCACCCGCCTTCCCTCGCAGTTAAACATGATTACATGTTATTTGGCCTCGTTCCATTCCAGGCTATTTTATAGCAACGTCCTGGAAATTGTGCACAGCATAACAGTTCTAAAGACTTGCAGTATCTCATCGTCTGAATCAAATGATAGAGTAAGCTGAGTTCATTAAAATAAATAACAGCACAGTATGGGAAACAGACCTGAAGTAATCAAAACTGCAATTTTGAAAGAGTGACTTTAAGTGTTCAGGAGACTGGTACATGGTGCCGGGGAGAGGCAGAAAGGGGGTCGTGCTATTTAGACGCCATTTCCATACACTCCACTTAAATCTGTCAGTTCTCAAAATGTGGGGATTCTGCAGTCGTGCTCTAGGCTCCCATAGGTGACCCTTCCCCAGGCCCCAAAACAGGGGTATTCTCCCAATCGTTGGTAGTCAAACCTCAATTCAACCAGTTTCAGGGATGCTGTGTAGAGTAAACTTCCAAAACAATTCATGCAAGTAACTCACTTTCTCTCTCCCCACCTTTTTTTCCCTTTCTGACTCCCAGTGTCTCCTTTTGATTGTTTTTCCCGCATCCACAATTTTCCATTTTAGAATAGTTAAGTCCTTTCTGCTATTTTGAAACCCTCTTTGCTCAGTTCTCTTCTTGCCCAGCGTGTGATTACTGAAATAAAGGAAGACCCAGAGCCAGGTTTGCAGAGAGCAGAGCATGGATCACTGGTACTTGCGTGTTCCATCACTGTAATTGCATGAGCAATGCTCTCCTCCACAAGGATCAATGCATTCGCAGAGATGTTCTGCAGACCCAAGGAAAGAGAGGCATTGATCACTTTGTTGGAGGGAATTGCTCTTGCAATTACTGTGATGGAACGTGCAACTGCAGGCACAAAATTGCATGCCCACTTCTCTGCAGAGATGGCATTGTTCTTAAGACTGTTCAAGCAGCTAAACTATTCCCCGGCTTTCCCCCCATTGAAGGTGAAATAGAGGCGCGCGCGCACGCGCGTGTGTGTGTGTGTGTGTGTGTGTGTGTGTGTGTGTGTGTAAGTTGAAATAGAGGCGTGTGTGTATGTGTTACCTCTCAGTATGTCCTCTACTTAATTTCTGGCCTCTCTCCAGCCTTATCTCTGTTTAACCGTGGGATAAACGTAGCACAAGCAATTAAGAACGATGTCTCCTCTGCTTTTTATTCCGGTATCTGGACAGCATGCAAGTAATTGGTGACAAAGCCCCTTTCTATTTATTTTCTGTGCACGGAGTATGAATGTATGCTAGGGAATGGGGCTGTGTGGAAGTTTGGGGGGAAATTTTCCTGTGTTTATGATCCACAGTTTCTCCCTCCTTATGGTATGGTGAGGCTTACTGAGTCAGGCATCTTTGTTGAGTACATGGGGACCCTTGGTGGGAAGAACAAAGAATTTGTGTATCCAGCAAAATTGTGTATGTAATAAGAACACAAGAACTGTACATGTACTGGATCAGACCATAGGTCCATCTTGGCTAGTATCCTGTGTCCCTGGTGGCAGAGGGTGGATGCTTAAAGAGAGAGCAAACAGGTTATGACCAGGGGTTTTTCTACTGTTTCTGTCTCATTTGCAGCCTCCAGCATTTAAGGTCTAGGAAGTTCTGATTGAGAGCTTGTACCCCTAACTCCCATGCTCAAGGTGAGGGTGAGCAGTCAGAGTGACCAGTCAAAATCCCTTCGAGCATCTACTATGTTTGAGATCTGATGTCCAGTGTAGCTTGTCTCCAGGGAATACGACCATTTGGAGGTCATGTTTTCCATCTTTCTTGAGGTCATTCAAGGGAACGGTGATTGGAGACAGACACGAGTGAGTAGAGGTTACAACCTAACTTTTAGCTCTGGTTGAATCAGAACGCTGAAGCCCATAGAAACTGCACCCACTTTTGACTGATACTTTTTTTTCATTTCTTGTTTTCTACTTGATGGGAGAGAGCTTCCTTCTAGGCAGGGGTCATGGGGCTGCCACATTGGTAGAGGTGTTTGCATATCCCAGAAAAGTGAACAAAAGAATACCGTATTTTAACACATGGAGTCTTGCATCAGTAGATTTCAAAGAGCTTTAGATGCAAGACTCCATATGTTAAAACGAGGTATTGTTTTGTTCACTTTTCTGGGATATTAATATTTTGTCCTTCGTCTGATAGCTAGGGGCACAGAGATGAAGCTCAAGGTGATCCAACTGGCCAAAGGTAGAGCCCAGTGCTCTGCTTTCCTGGCACTTGCCTTCCCCACCTGTACATTGTCTTCTACCCAGTGTATGATGCTGAGAGTTATTTGGCTCGAAGGTGCCCTACAAGTGTGAAGGACAAAAGCCAGAAGCAGGGTTGTGATTTTTTTCAAGCTGATGAGGGAACGCTGCCAGATAATACCCGTTCTGGAGCTGGGTTCTTCATAATTCACCGGAGTGTCTCGTCTGCACTTGCTCAGGGTCAGATTTCAGCTGATCCTTACCCAGGGCTGTGAACCGCCTCTGGAACATGCTCCTGCCACCCATATCGTTGCATGTTCCTCAAGTGATGCTGAACCTAAGAAGCACCACGCTCCCATGAGCTGCCCTGACGGCTCACATACCTGACCCCTTCCTGCCTCTTTGCCCTTCAACAGTGAATTAAAGGTCTTCATTATCTTACTTGATAGTTGAATGAAATGCTTTGAAACACTGGCACATTAACTGCAATCAAGTTTTGAAAGGTCTCTGGTTGCTAGAAGGAAATTAGCCTGATAAATTGTTCTTTTCAATTAAACAAATGGCTAATTTTTCACAAGCAAGCCCAGAAGCTATCGGTTGGGGAAGTTTTTTTGCAGCCTCGCACTGCATTTTTCTTAAAGGACAGATTTATTTCAAGAGACTCAGTGTAATTGTGATGCAAGGTAATGACTCACGAACCCACATTTACCCAAAAGAACTTCACAGAGGTCAGAGTCTAGTGGATTGAAGAGTGACAGGTGAGTTGTATTCCCAGCATCACAAATGAGTCCCTGAGTGATGCTGTAGTGCTGTTTGCCTCTCTGGGCCTCTCTTTGCTGGTCTGTAAAAGGGGCATTATCATCCATGGCTTTCCTTAACATCTGTGAATTGTTTCATGATGATCAAACTTGGTGTGATTCATTCTGAGATTGAACTGATTTTGGCTATAAGGTATCTTGAAGAGAAAGTCCTGTCCTCTGTCTTGGCTACCTCCAGGGGGTTATCTGAGATGTCCAGCTCTAAAAGCATCAGACTCCACAGCTTGCCCTCAAGAGCCAGGCTCTGTAGACTTGCATCATCTGTGTATCGGGCACAGAGGTGGGCATACAAACTTGTGCTACCGCTAGAGAAATGCTAAGCAATACCTCATGTACCGCATGCTCTCCTATGGCAATGTTCAGCCTCTCCACCCACCACGGAACAGCAAACGTTAGTACAAAGGAATGCAAAATGCGATTCAACTTGCCTTGGGCATATTTATCCAAGATAATAAAGTTGTCATTGCATCATTCGCATTAAGATTCATATTATTCCATATTGTAGATCTCAGAGGCTGATTAAACCCCTGTGGTCAGAGGTCAAGGTACTGCTGATATCCATATTGCTCCAGAGACCCAAGCATAACATTGTTCTGATGTTCGCAGAATGAAGGGGAAGTGAGCACGGGTTCACAGAAATGAAATGTCAGGCAAATTATGTGAGGGGCTTTCATTCCAAATAATGCTTTGCTTATTTCCTGAAAACAAGCTTGTATTGCCTAGGAACATAGATATTACACACTGAAATGTATCCTGAGAAAGCGCCGGATCACTCCATCTCTGCTTACTAAGCACAGTAACTTTGATTTATGGAATCCAAGACCAATAAAGGATTTGAGGGCATTTTTCTCTTATCTAAATAAAATAATAATAAAGCATGAAAACTTTTCTGGAGCAAGGCATAAGAAATATAGCTTTCAAGATCAGTAATTCTTCCCTCACCCCTCTTTTTAATTTTTTTAATTTATTTTACCATAGCAAGCACAGTGTTAATAATGTTAATCCTGGTCAAAGTCAGAAGTCTGTCCTAGGTGGCCTTTTAGGCTAACATGATTAAGGCACACCAGTTTCTGTTCAGCCAACAGCTCGTGTGGGAATGACCTGAGCAAATTGCACGTTAGGTAATGGCATCCTGCTTAACTAGACTCCTTTCTTGCAAGTTCAGTAGGAATATTATGTCTTTCATTTCCTTTTCCTGAAATGTCCATTGCTGTTCTGTGTTATGCAGTTCTTTTGTTTTACCCTGGAGATGGCTGGATTTCATGAAACAATACCTTTGCGGAGGTTTTGGACGTTGGTCTGTCAAATGCTTTGGGATGGAAGTTTCTGCAGTGGCGATATTTAGAATTTGGGTTTAATTTAAAGCCCACTGAAGTCAATGCAAATGACAGTGGTTCCCAAAGGGTTGTCTGTGCAGCACCTCTAGATAATCCACAGTGAATTTATCACTGGCTGCGCAGCATTGCCTGTCCCCTGCGTTTCTTGTTGAGACAGAGAGAAAAATTTAGAGGGAAAGCAGAGTGAAGTTAATTTTTCCCACCAAAGACGCATTGTGTATCATGCTAATAGCAGCTTAAGAACGTCACATTCTTTCCTAACACTTCTGTTCCAGGGAAGCATTTTTGATGTATGAAGACAGAAGGGAAAGGTATGGTTCCCTTGTCTGTTAACTGGAAGAAAAGACATTCATGCAACCATGAACAGGAGTGGAGGAGTCCTCAAAGCAGCGTTTCCATGAAGGGGTGGTCCCATTTAAGAAAAGTGGAATCTTTTGCTTTGAAAAACCTCTGTGGGTTTTGCTAAATGTGGGTTAACCCCAGGATTAGCAATGTTTTTTTGAGTGTGGAGGCATCATGTGCCTTCAAATCCATTCTTAAGACTCACCTTTGCAGAGCTGGCTACAAGGAAGTCCAGATGACAACGGCAAGCAGAGCATGGTCATGACATGAGCTATCATGACAGCAAATTAGGCTAGGATGGGTTTGTTCATCCTCTTCCTCCTTTCTCATCCATCCTCTTAGTTTGCTTTATCCTGTGACTCCTCCATGCACTTGCAATCTATATATTATGCCCCACTGAGTATTACTAGGTTTGAACAGAGTCTCACATAAGCAGTTGCACTCCCTGGTTGGGGCCTGTAAATGCTGAAATAATACAGATAACAATACACATATATTTCATAGCATATAAGATTATCATTATACATACTCCAGCATAAAAACTTGGAGGAAGCCTAAATTTATATGTGGTCAAATAGGCGGCAGAAGGATTTGAAGAGCGGGACAGGGCAACAGTTTGAATTGAGCTAAATAATACCTGCGTTCCTGCTCTAGAAAAATGAGCTGCTGACTGGGTATGTGTTTTTTGCATGCCTCTCAAAGAAAACCTCTACCCTCTGGCTCTCTTCCCTGTTTGTCTTTTGGGAAGCTCTGCTTGGGGAAGGATATTTTTTTCTTCAGTGGGGAGGGGAATAGGCAAGGTTGTGAATGTTGTTCTGATTGCCGTGGAAAAGCATTACCAAAAAGGAAGGTTTTGCAGTATTTCCTAGTGCTGATTCAGTCTCTGATTTCCTCTGGAAGCTCATTTGTAACCTTGGTTGAGAATACTTTGTCCTTAACTGTTTCCTTCTGGACTTTGTATTTAACAGAGTCCCAGAAGAACACAAGTGTCCTAGCAATTCATAGAGGGAGGTGCGGATATTGTTGGGAGCTGGGACCGAACCCATTCATTTCTTTAGAGATGAGGGCCAATGCAATGGAATCAGGCCGGGAGCGCTCAGGGAACACTTGTTTCCTGAGGGGGACGATTTGGAGTATACGCATTATTTCCCTTCTTTTAATATATGCAGAAGCTCAACAATGGAAAAAAAAAAAAAGAACAATGAAAAATAAATCCTCAGTGTTTAATATTCGGTGACTTTCATCCCAAAGCACTTTGCAAACTGCCTATCTGAATTGATCTGTCTTCAGTTTCACCGTTTGGCATGCAACTAAATTGAGAGCACTGCTAAAACCACCTTTGTGAAGCCCACTGGGATCAGGTGATGACAGGTACCATATAAAAGCTAGATGTGATGATTATTTTTCACTGCAAGATGGTGGGCTGGGGTGGTGCAGGCACTAAGGCGCATGGTTGATAGCCTAGAGGTCACAAGTCCAAGGCCATAACACGAGCGCTCATGACGTCGGCTGTCAGATTCCATCACATCTCTTTGGTGCAGGTCCTGTGCTGGGAAGCGTGCAAGGCAGATCCTGCTGTTATATTAGTGCAGGATCGCACTAAGGTCAGGGAGGGGCTCTCTGTGGCCAAACTCACGTGCCCACATTGGTGTGGCATAAGTACCCTTAGCTTGTATAGGGCAGTATGTGGGAAGCTAGTATCTGTTTCAAGAGCCCAGTCCTTCACCCTTGTTCACTCTGGTGCTTAGCACCCACTGCCAGGAGGGTTCTCCTTGATTTCCATGTAACGCTGGGCAGGACCTGGCACCAGGTCATGCAGTTTTGTGTAGGTAAGTAGGTGTGTACAGTATGTATCTACTAATTTAATGGTGTGCACTACAGGCCCGCTTTCCTATTGGTTTGCAGGATTGACTCTATGGTTAGAAAACCAGCACGGTTAAAATGAAAACGCGGCTTCCACGTCACTTGCTGGCCAGATGAGCACACCCTGTCGGCATGGGTGGCTATTCCATATTAAAACAGGATTACACCAGCAAGCCAGGGGGAGGTTTGAAAATGTCAGCATCGTTATTTAACACATCCAATGCTCTCCCTGCTACCAGCTTCCTTGTCCAGCGGCGTTTTCCAGGAGTCTCTTGGGGTCTGCACATACTTCATACAGGCAGGTGGCCCCCCGGGAACACTTACATGTGTAACTTTCTGTAGGATTGAGCCCTCTGAATATCAAGTCGTTTGGGGGGGGGGGGGGGGGCAAAAAACCCCCG
>NW_005842219.1:1388070-1388533 GCF_000455745.1 Alligator sinensis
GCAAAAAACTCCCTCTGCATTTTTAATTGTGCATTGTTAGGCTCTTAGAAAAAGCACAGCAAAACCTAGAAGGGAGGATGCTTTCAGCATCAGCCTCCCCCTCCTCTTCCACTGCCTTGAGAAGACTCCCCTGGGAGATGTGAAAAACACTCAAGGGACCTATTTGCTTCTTGGCTCTATAAACCCCCATAGCGGCTCAGGCTCTAAGCTCCCTCCCACCCGGCTGAACTACAACTCCCAGCATGCCCCGCCCGCCAGGCGCATGCTCAGTGAAGGTCAGTTTGAGTGGCAAGTTGTTTGTTACACTGTAACACCAGCTGCTTTCTGCACTCTGGAGCTTTTGCTGCCTCTGAGCTCCCTTAACTCCTTTTGCCTCAGATCCTCTGCTTTGCTCCTTTCTTCCCCCTTCTTCTTTGGCTTGAAATCCCTCTCTAACTTTTCCCATCGGTTTTTCTTTCCCATC
>NW_005842219.1:1388564-1416735 GCF_000455745.1 Alligator sinensis
CCCCCCCGCCTTTCCCTTCCCTTCACTGGAGTCTTAAAGGGGGAGAAGAAGAAGAAGAAGAATCCAACATCATAATCATAATAATAAGACCCCAACCACCCACCTCCCCATTCAGAAAAATAAAAATAAAACCCCAACATAGATGAACTACAAATGAGAAAAAGGAAAAGATGGAGCTGCATATTTTAGAGCACAGGCTTAAAGTAGCCAGCATAGCCAAGGAGAGCATCCAGTTGTTTACCTATGGATTAATCAAACTTGCTTTCCTTTCCTCCAAGACAAGGTAAGTGCCAAATAAATAAGGGAAGCAAAATGCAAGATAAAAGAGGCTGCAAGTGAGATCAGATTCCCTTGGCTAATTCCGTTGCAGAAACCAGGATGGGAAGGGGGCGGGGGTGAGGAGTTGGGGGGGTAGAGGTGGAAAACAACTTTGTTCCTCGCTGCATTTTTTTCCCCCCTTTTCTTCAGGCATTTCAGGTGGGGATATTTGGGGGGAGGAGGGGGTTCTCTTTGTATTTCTCTTCTTTTAAAAACAGAAAAAAGAAAAAAAAATCCTTAGTCTGCCCCCTTATATAGCTGATGTATTCTTTAATCTGGACATCTCGCCTGGGAGCTGCTCCTTGCAAATGAATGGATGAATGAAAACAGGTGTGGGGAATGTGCAAGGGAGAGAGAGAGGGGAAAAGAAGGAGGGGAAAAAAAAAAAAAGCCTAGAAAGTACTGTTTTTTTCCTCTGTTGAAAAAATGAAATAAATAAAAAGGCGATCGGTCTGGACAACAAAGACAAGAGCAGCAGCAGCAGCAGGAGCAAGAGGAGGAGGAGGAGGAGGGATTTTTTTTTTTTCCGCTTGCAGCAGTTATTAAAAGAGCAAATCGCCCAGTTTGTTTTAAAGGGTGCTTTTTTCAGTGGTGGAAGCCTTTGGCGGGGGGTGGCAAGGAACCGACCTGCATACATTGCACTCTTGGGTTGTTTTTTTGTCAAGGACCATTATTGAGTAATATGTGTTTCATTAGGTTTCTTAGATTTCTGCAAAAAAACAGGCAATGGGAGGTAGCGTGTGTGTGAGAGAACAATTTAAAAAAAATATTTGTGACCAGTTTATGCGATTTATATATTCTGCCAAGGCCTGAGAAGAAAACAACTTGAATTGCAAATGTACACTCTATATCTAGGGGTTAGCATGTTGACTTTTGTTGGTTTATTCAGCTAGAGTGGGAGGTAAATAATATAACTCAAACTCTTCTTGTTTTTCCAGCCTGATAATTAGTATTTCAGTTTCCTTCACTGAATCATCCTAAATCTCATTTTTCTTTAAAGACTGGGGACTTTTGCTGGTGGGGGGAAGGGAGGGAGGGAGAGGAGGGGGGGGTGCGGAGAAAAATAAATAGAAAATAAATTTGTGCCATTTATTTTCTAAATTGTTTTATTCCAATCTCTAATTCAATCTTCCCTCTTCAGTAATGCTTAGGGATGAATGAATCTATTTGTGGTGTAATTTGATTGCAGTCCCTTATCTTCCAGCTTAAACTTCATGCATTGAAATTTCACTCTGATTTGTGGCTCATCCGGGTTGGTTCACCACTGGTATTGTTTGTAGCGTAATGTATATCAGTACCTTGTTTACCGCTGCCCCTGAATACTCAACAGGGTATTAAAGGCATTTTTCTTTAATGTACCATTCATTGCTGAATAAGTGACTGCTCTCACCTTTGTTTCCCGTAATTGTTAATCAGGACACTTCATTTTCTGTCACTTCGGACATCCGTATTCAAGTCGGCACCAGAGCCTTTAAATCTGGGGCTTTTCATACACAGCTTGTTTTTCAAGTTCAAGGATGGTCCAGTTGTCTCCTAGCTTCATGTTACATTTCCCATCCTCAATGCCAGATCATTGTGAACAGTCAGGGTTGCAGCCCATGTCCTTTGGCATTCGTGTGTAGCACTCAGGGTTATACTGCTGTGGCATTAAATTGCCTTCCACATGGGATCAGTAGCCATAGTAAAGTGGCTAGTGGATTTCATGGAGCCTCTGGTAATTTTTTTTTTTTTCTTTTTCTGGATCAATACCCTGGCAGGGGTGTAGCTTCTGTTTGAGTTTGTTAAATATTTTATTTGTTTCCCCACTTTTGATTGTTGGAGATGGCAGAGATCTCAGGACAGGAGTGTTTGCCATCCTTACACCAGCAAACACTACTGAAGTAGTGGGTTCGGTGTCCATGCTTTGCAAGGACTTGGCAAAACCAGGAGCCTGCTTTGAGGAGTTTCTGTGCTGACAAACCCCATCTGCACAAAGGAAGCTTAGGCCTGACAGTGGGAGCACGGCTGATTTTATAATGCATTATTCTGTCGTCCTGCTCTTTTAAAAAACGAGTGATGGTAACTTTGACCACAAAACCAGAGCGCTCTGGAGACTTCCTTTATCCCAAACCCCACCTTCAGGGGACAAGTATGAACATGAGCCGAGTTAAGCTAGCTCACTTGGCCCATTAAGCTTTTCTGTTAGGACACTTCTGGTTACTTCTGCCCTCTCTTTATTTGCCCAGGCACACCTCCACTTTCACCAGGGCTGCCAAAGTATTGTTAAACAGTCATGACTTTAGAAGCTGTCAGTCCGGGGTGGATTTGAACCAGTGACCTAGCACTGAAATCATCGCTATCCTAATTTAAGTGGTTTGTGAAGCTTCAGATTCCCTGGACAGGCCCTGCCAAGTAAATACTTGCTCTTGGGTCTGACAAGTGACCTGTGGGGAGTGTGGGAGTGTGTCTTAGATTGTGAAATTCTTCCATTGCTTAAGGAGAATTGCTGGACCGACTTTTGAATCCTGTATAGTTATTATTTGTTTGATCACCTTTTGGAGGCAAAGGGTGGGAATACGAAATACTCCCTCCTTCCAGTTGGCCTTTTGCCTCTTGCAGCCTTTTGCCCAGCTCAAACGCCTTGACTCAGAGTTCTTGTCATGGCAATGTAAACTTTTTTTCTTCTTCTTTTTAAGAAAAGCAGCAGCTCTGAAACTGGCTGGGAGTTCAAGGCAGTTAATGAAATGAAGAGAGCAAGGAAATCAGCAGCAAATGGGATAAACTGACTGAGGGTTTTACAATAAAATGCAAGCCACATTTTTAAAACAAGTGCTAATTTGGCAGTGACAGCCCAAAGTTACAGTGGGGCAGCAAGGCAAAGGGTAAATGGCAGCAAAGCTCCTCAGTAATGTACCATGAGTAAGATGTATGGGCCAGATGTCCTGATGATACACATCTGTACAGGTTTATTGATTTCAATGGAGCCACACCAGTTCACACCAACTGAGGATTTGGGCCATCTATATTTAATGGCACAATCATAATGCACGTCAGACCTGAGAACAGCATATCTTGTGTTCCGGTTATAAGTTGATTCTAATATTTTCAAGTTCAATTTGACAAGAAACCACTTTTTTTCCAAATATGAGTCAATAGCTACAGGTAGAGTCCTCAAACTGCTATTACCCACATAAAATCTTGCAAACCCAGGAAAGGACCTAAAGGGTTAAACGCACTAAGAATGCTGACCTCAAAAGAGCATCCTCTGTACCAAAGATATTTTTGCCCAGGGCTGTCATCAAATTATCCTCAGTCAAAAATTTCACATCAATACATATCAGGATAAATATTTTTAGATAAATGGAAAGTGTTTACAGGATTAAACAAAGACAGACCCTGACTAAAAAGCCATTTTTGAGCTGTAGGTCTGGATTCCAATTTCACGTGGCACCCAGAGCCAAGCCTGCATGCAGATTGCTTTAATTTTAGGCAACCGGAATCCAAACTGCCCTGATTTTCAGGAGGTGTGGGGAAGGAGAAAGTGGATGGTTATGTCTGTGCTGTTGTTATGCATAGGTGTCTATTCAGATGTGACCTCTGAAGATGGTTTAATTTGTGTTTTTTGGAAGAATGAAACACGTTGTCTTTTAGATATTTTAAATTCAATCTTGGACACTTTTGTTTTGGTGGTGGAAATTTTCAGGATGGCTGGTGTTTTCCAAAACGCGCACTCCACTGTTAAGTAAAAATAAATTCAAACCTATTTTAACTTTTTTTTTTTTAAATATCTCCACTTCAGCAGCATAGCCATAGTGCATGGCTTCCTGTCAGCTCACCCTGTGGGCTATTTCCTGACTCACCTTGTGGGCTATTTCCTGCAGCTTCAGTAGTTACCGGTCTGGAGAGCTGGGGACCCAAGCCTTCCCAGTGCCCTGCTCCTTGCAATGAAGCCAGGCGCCTGGAGCGGGGCTCTTGGGGCTTCTGAGCTTCTGTCCTGCTCGACTCCCTCGGCAGTGGAGTAGGTCCCTAGGACCTGTGGGTTGGTGGCAGCCTGGGTCAACTAGCCTTCTGGCACTTCTGCAAGCCAAACCTGCTGCCAGCATGCTAGAGGAGATGCCTGTACCTGGTTTCCTGCATGGCCAGCCTGTGTGGGGTCACCTGCTTTGCTATCACCATGCTGGAGCAAATTACCCGGAGCGACACCCTTCTGGCTGTCCCTGAAGGGTGTTGTGCCAAGTCATTTGCTCTGCACATTAATACCACGTTGTTCCACTTGTAGGTTGACTCCACGTGCAAGTCAGCCCATGACTTTTATGGGTTTTCTAGAGAGGGGGGAAACCAGGCTAACTTGTAGTTGGAGGAGTCTTTCTGCTGTTATCCTGCTGTTTGTTACTAGTGAATGATATCCTGCTTATATTTCTCATGTATGCTGCTTGGTGGGAGGAAACTTGTCGCTTGATATTCTGTAAATTATGGAGCGTGCTCTTGGATGCTGGAAAAATAATGACCTTGGCTGAATCACCTGCTTCTGCTATTGCATCCTTGCCCTCCCTCTCTCTGTGCAGATTCTCTTTTGCAGTGCTGTATAGGTAATTGGTGTCTTAGATATCGGTGATGCACCAAACACAATTACCTTTACAGTGCCATAAAAGGTGCAGCCACTGTTCTGCCAAACCTCACCAGTCCCTCCATTCTGCTTAGGTGATAAAGATTAAACTGCCACTTGCTACAAGGTGATGCACCACAAGTGACATGTTGGAATGGTTTTCACTTGAATAATATCTATTGATTGGTGGATATGTTGCTGTCATCTGTCACCTTCACTTTCATCCTGCTACTTGAAAGGCTCTAAATTGCATCTTCTTTTTTACCATCTAGAAGTTAAAATCTAAGCGGAGGGTCAGGGGCAGGTCTCTGTTCTTTTGGCAATGCCCAGGTTATACATTAGCAATAGGAAGGAGGGAGGAAGGAGCAATCTCCTTCTTTTGAATGGCTTTAAAGATACGGTTGAAGAGGCAAGTTTCGGTAGTTTAAAACCAACCAAGGTGCTTAGCTCTACAAAGTCCTCTGAACAAAGATTCATTCAATAGCCGTGCAGTATAGTCGGTTAAGTCCATCCTATCATCATGCATGACCCCATCCAGTTTTACAGCATTGTGTGTATGTGCGTAATATTAAATTACACTCTTGATTCTTCTTGGCTTCTGAACAATGCCTTGGTATACTGTCAACATACAGGGCAGTAGGTCAAGAAGTAAGCCCTTCCCTTCTGAGTTTCCAGATACCCAATTAAAAAGATGTGACATTGATGCTGATTTTTGAGGAAAGGTAAAGCAAGCCTAAGATGCTCTCCTAGCCAGCCACGACTCATTTGAGAGAGTAGCTTTTAGGGGAGTGTGACAGAGCCTGCCAATGAGAATACAAAAGAAGAAAAACTTAGATTTTCAAAAACAAAGTAGTGATGATGAGATCAATGACTTGAAGACATGTACAGCTTTCTAGAACTAGTAGCTTCATTAATATCAAACTATACTCTTAAGATTTGGTAAACAGTGCGCCCAAAGTGCTGTACCTGGCTCTAATGACATGACTTCCTAATCAGGATGCGGTTAAGAGATGAATTTGTGCAAGGTGTTTTATGCTTGAAAATGGTTTCTGGTCTTGTATCTGGCAGCGCTGTTTTTAAAACACAATCCGAGATCTCCCTAGCAGTGTCCTGGTAATACTCTTTAACATTTACATAGCCCTTTTATACAAATCTTATACTCATGATGCCCTTCTGTGGGAGATAATTAGCAGAATCCTCATTGTCAAGAGCAGGGAAGTCTGACACAGATGTTAAGGTGAGCCTTTTGAGATCTCCTGCTAAGACCCTTAGGTCTAGCTTTCAAAGGTGTTGAATATGTGCACCTACATAGTTTTCAAGTGAATTGTGGTACTTGGCTCCTCTGAAAATCCATCGTTATATACTTAAGGTTGGGCATCAAAATTAGATCCTCTTTAATTTGCATTTTATTTTATTTTATTTTTTGATTTTGCTGACTTTGGCATATTGCTGTTCAATAAATGCATGTTGCAGCTCAGGTTAGAACTCAGGAGTTGCAGCTCTTCTGTCCTGGGTTTTGAACGATTCATTACGTTGTCTTTCATATCAGGTGATGGCTTGGAGTCAGAGAGAAGGCTTCACGTTCCGTATATCTGGAACGGCCCTCCAAGAAACCTGTGGTCCATTGCCAAGTCTGCTAGGAGCCCATTGCATAACCTAGGGAAGTTGGTGTCTTGGTTTGTTTTCCTTTTTCCAGAATGGAGCCAACATGCGACTTCATCATTGTCAAAGAACAAGTTATTACTATTGGTCGGTCCCACAATCCTCTAGAAGGGGCCACATAAAAAGTGTTTGAAAAGGATAAAAGATTTTGCTTACTTCCAAAAGATGGTCTATTTTGTTTTCTCTTCAGTGATTGCTGGTATGATGCAGACTTTCAAAAGCCTAAAAGGCCTTGATTTTATTGAAAGTTACTCTGCAACATCAGAGCTGTACGGACCCCCCCCGCCAGGTCCCTTCTCTATCACAGTGGGATCTGAATGGTCATGTCCATAGGTTGTTGAGTAAGGAGGGTACAGGGTGGATGAGCTGGTCCTTAAAGCCTGTTAGAGAAAAAGGGTTCCCTTCTGCTCCTTCCTGGTTCAGCATTTTCCAAAGTACTGTTCCTGGATACCTGCCTAATCTGATTTAGATATTCAGACTCACAAACTTAGCAGCAGTTCACTGCCCAGTAAACTTCAGGTAAGTTCAAGGAAACCTGAGGCAAAGCAGAGAGCATGACTCTAAGTGGGAATACCTTCATTTCATGCTCATGAAGAGTTGCTTGCCAAAATTTCCATGGGTGGGACAAGGTCTAATGTTTATAATACTTGAAACCTTGGAAATAACTGGTTTTCTCCCTGCTGATCAGGTCTTCTAGGCTAGGTGCAGACATTTGAAAATCCCGAGGCAGAGTCCATTTAAGTTTTAGTGTTTTCTGTAAATGGTTTAGTTAGACAGGTAGCAAACATAAACCACATTTGCCCTTTGGTGGAAATGGGGGACGGGGCAAATCTCAGACTGAGTTCCACCATTTTTTAATCAGTCTATGCATGCCGAACTTCTGTTCTGTTTCGGGTATAGGCAGGGTTTGAACTACACTTTGACTCTTGGGGGATCTGCAAAAAAAAAAAAATTAAACCGGTTCATTAATTAACAAGTTCACTTAAGTGAAGGAGAAATCCAATCGGAGACGCCCAAGGTTATGAATTTCAAAACTTACAGGGGGGCTCTCGTCTCTTATGGTGGGGCTCAGACCCCCCTCCTCCCAAGCTCCCCTTTAATTTGCATCCTGGGCATAGACTAGTTTCCAGTCATTTACACTGGTAAAAGTGTAATGTCTGTACCTGGCCTTATAATTTATAACAAACATTGATTCTCATCCTTCTCCCTCTTCAATTTATTTGTGACCCATGGGCCAGATGGGCTCACTCTTGTTTCACTTCCTTTGTTACTATTACTGTTGCCTACAGGCTTGTCCTGTGGTCACTTTAGACCAGAGTTTCTCAACCCGTGGGTCACAACCCAAAAGTTGGTTGTAAGAATATATGAAGAGGTCATAAAGAAACGTCAAAAATGGATTCTCCTTTAAAGGAGAAAGATGTTGGAAACTATGGCTTTTCCTTTGCAGGCTGGCAGAGTTCCAGCCTGCAAGGGTCTGCTTGGGCCCCCCATTCCTCCCACACACCCATCTCCTGCATATACTGGGGTGCTGGGGGTGAGGGGCACTGGATTGGGTGGCCATTGATGTTTACAAATGGGTCCTGGTACAAAAGTTGTGAGCCACTGGCTTAGACCTTGTTAGGTTATGCTAAGCCAGAAATGGTCAGAAGCTCTTAGAAGCTGCATGGGAACACAAGTACCAGGCAAATCCCTAACCTGATGCCATGGAGCATCGTGTTCCTGGAGAGAGGCTGTGATGCACAGATTAGGTAAAACCGAGGTTCTGATCCTATCTTGCCATTCGTCATAACAAGGGCTGTTAATCTTGCATTTCTTCCTGTTTGAATTCAAGCAACTATATCCTGACTATTGAGATTACAACTGGATCTGAGTTTTTGGGGGTTGGTTGTTTTTTTTTTTTTGTTTGCTTGGGTTTTTTTGGTGCCTTGTTTCTATGCATTGGCAAACTGCTGCCTCGCTCCACTGCATTTTACTGATGTAGCATGCAAAATTAGTACTGTCAGTAAAATACTTGAGGAAGTTAGTTTGGGCAGTTTTTTTTACTACTTACTTCCTGGAAATAGTCTTAGATTCCCTGTTTGTTCAAGGCTTCAGATGAAAGGCAGTATGCACACCAAAAATGTTAATACCCCTCTGGCTTCTAGACCAGTGATTCTCAACCTTTTTTGACTCGAGACATTCCTCCATTAACTTGAGGCACCTCTGGTTAGACTCAAGGCCCTCCTTGAAAATGCCAGCTCTTAGTTTTCACTTGTTTTTTAACTACAGAAACATAATAAAGCAATTTTTCTGTTGCAAAGAGCTCAAGGATCACAACGGATCAGTATGTTTTTGACACTGACTCTCTGGGTTTATCTTGTGAATCATGTTTGCAAATCGAACATGTTAGCATTGTGTGGCAACCCTGAAAAGATCTCAAAGTGCCATGGTGCCCTGGTTGAGATTCACTGTTCTTCTTATGGTAGGGTGCATTACTCCTTTATTAGTAAAACTACAGTGCTGCAGATGTTACATAATCTGCGCCCGGTATGGTTTTATTACTCCTGCTTAATGATATTGTGACTGAGTTGTTTATTAACACGGTAGTTAGAATCCACATCATAATTCCCCTAACATTATATAGAAAAAACCCAGACCGAGGCCTAGAACTATTTGGCCATGCCCCATTTTTGCTTTCTTAAAATGTAAATCAAAAAAGAATTACAGTTCTCTTCTGGGTGCATGAATTTAATTTATGGAATGCATAACTTCTTAATCAGCTGTCATGTCTCTGTTTTAATGCATTTGGACAAGTATTGGCATTTCTTTTTTCAGAGGAAACACAGTGCAGATTTGTTCTTTTGTTTATTGCCAACATTAGTAAACTCCAGCTCTGATCTGCTGATAACTGGGTGCTGGTAAAGGAAGAATTTATCCAACAAGAATGTAAGTAAGGAAATAACTCCATTCATTGCAGTTCAGAATCAACAGAGCAAAAATCGTGAGTTGCAGTAGTCTTTCCTGAGTAGTGTAACTAATTAGAAAATACAGTTGGGTTTCACAAAATTAACAAGCACAAAATGTTTTATTTCAGCATAAAAGACGTCAAGATTGGTTAGGACGTCTTTGTGACCACAGTTCTTTTTTGGTTCCAGATTTAGTTTACAAAGTTTTGTTGTGGTGACCTGAGTAACTGGGACTCTAATTTCACTTTTATGGTCTGATGCATAAGAAACATGCACCACTTGATCAAGTATTCTGCCCTCCAAAAAAAAACTTTCAATGCTTTAACTTCCTCACTTTGGATTAAGTATGTTTAACTAGAGAGTAAAATTAAGAGGTAGCAGCTTAGAAGCGGTCAGCCAGCATACACTTTCTTAGATAAAGTCAGTATGGCAGAAGTGCGAAGTAGCAAAAAACTGACATAATAGAGAAGTGCTGAAGTCTAGACTACTGACGATTAAAATTACAACTCCTTTTGGGGTTTCTTAAGTAAATTGTGCTCACTTCTTCATATATTTCCATAGCCTTGGCTTGATGGGCCAGAGAGTTAGTTCGCCTGAGCTAATTTACCGTGCCTCTCAAAGTGACATTTAAGATGCAAGCTAATGCATAATGTTGTAACCATAGAGAGGTGTGGGGAGGGACCTGTCAGTCAACTACATGCTCTCATTATGGTGAACTCTACAACCAACTTATATTGATATGTTGAAGAAGATAAGAACAAGGCTCTTACCTGTGCATGACTGCGTTAATATGTAAGCAATTGTCTACTTGGTGACTGTTTCTTTATTGTGACAAAGCATGGACAATCCTGATAATGACCGTGCTAGAGATCCTTTGCACCTCAGTTAATGCAAGTCAAACCAATAACAGAATGCTGCTTTCAAGTCTTTTATATAGGAAGTGCTGAAATAGGTAGATTTTGTCCTTTTCCTAATATACGAATTGGAATCTGATGCAATTTTCTAACCTGAGACATGAATATTAAGCCCTGGATTCGCAGGGATTATTAGGAATATTTGCAAGTTGCGAGGTTGATAAGAAGCTAAAAACACAAGGCCTTTCTGCCCCTGAATTAACTAAGTAATAACGAAGGTTCAGGCTTTGTACCTATCTGAGCCAAAACTGCTTTCTCTCCTATCTTGGGACTTTTCAAAATAGTGGCATGTGGCAAAGGATTGTGGTGACACATGTTGGCTACACTGGTACCCAAGTATGGGGGATCATAGGAAGTTGTCTAATGGTTTGATTAAGTGCCCTGTGATCAACTCTCTATTCTGCCAAAGGTGCCCTGTGTGGTGGGTAGATTGTAGGGGTGTGCGAAGTGGGCCCTATTCGATTTGGATTTAGCCCGAATTGGGGACAGTGTTTTGATTTGTTGACTCGGATCACTGTCGCTGATTCGATTCAGACAAATCTGAAGATGCAATGCTGATTCAGAGAGTCAGCAATTCAGCCGTAGACACAGCTTTAAATGTTTTTTGTACGTGCCTCGAGGTACCAGGTGAGGCTCATGAACGCTGCAATGCTGGGGCGCATGGAGCGTCCCACAGGAGCGTGGAGAGGGCCCCCACGTGCTTGGTGCCAAACCCAGAAGTGGACCGGAAGTACTTCCAGTTCACTTCTGGTTCGCCGGGGACAACGGGAGGGCCTTGTGCCCCCCAGGCTCAGCGATTAACTGCAAGGGGACCCCTGGTGCCCCCCCAGACCCAGGAGGCACCAGTCACTGAGCTGGGGAGGTACGGGGGGCTTTGTTGCACTCTCTGGCAGACCTGTAAGTGCTTCCGGTCCACTTCCAGGTCTTCTGGAGAGCCACCTGCACTCCTATGGGACACTCCATGCGCCCCAGCATCGCAGTGTTCACGAGCCGCCTGCTACCTAGAGGTATATAGAAAAAACATTTAAAGCTGTGTCCATGTCCAAATCTCCGAATCTTTCCAAGGGTTCCAGTTCGATTCGGAGAGATTAAAGGGTCCTCTGATTCAGTTCGGAGATTCGGCTACCGAATTGGGCTGAATCTCCACCTAATCAAATCGGGGACTGAAGCTTCACACAGCCGTAGTAGACTGATATGATGTCAGCCATGAAGAAACCTTGATTTAAAGGATTTATTTGAATTTTGCTTTATAGTTGTACTGCAGTTATTTTCTCAAAGAAAAGTCAGTTCCCCTTTGTTGGTAACCAGGAAGATGCTGATTTGTATCTAGACGTAGTCCTTATGCTAAACTTGATACTGTTTTTACCAACTAAGAGGCTGTGCTATATACAGCAAAAGTTGTGTTAAACGGCACTTTATTAGCCAGAAAACTCTATTAACCGGCATCCGAGGGAGGCGGCCAAAGCGAAACTGGAAGTACCACTTCCGGGTTTTGCCGCTACCACGAGCAGAGTTCTTACCACTTCTTCAGCCCAGGGCAAAGCTGCCTGAACAGGGTCCCTCTCCCTGTCCCCTGGCACACTGATGCCGGGGAGTGCACCAGACAGTGCACATTTGATTAACTGGAATATTTGATTAACCAGCATCCCCCACTCCTGGGGGGGGGTGCCAAATAACAGAGCTTTTACTGTACATATTTAAGCAATTATGTAGCTTAACTTCCATTTATTTAGAATCTTAATTTAAACATTTTATTACGTTAGAAAATGATGAATGGTATTTCTTTTTTAGTGGAGGATTGATTTTTGATCCTTGTGATTTTTTTGGTTTTTGTTCTACTGCTTTAGCTTGAAACTGGAATGCAATTAAATATGCAGAAAAGCAGCATTTTAAAACTGCTTATTAGTTGCATAAACTTAAATTTAAGGTGCCATCTGCATCAGGAAAACACTGTCAGAACAAGTTTTGCTACTTAAAACATATTTGTTTAAACAAAGCAAATGTTATCCTTAGCTAGTCAGTTGAACTGATTGTTTCAAGTCACCACATTCTTCGGCATTTTAGAACTAGTAGATCTCAGCCTCTTACACTTGCTTTTTATTCGTGAATTGGAAAATAAAAACATTCTTGTCTTGTGTTTCTACTTTTAGTTGCTTTTTCAACTTGTCATGAACTAATCATGACACCAAACTAAATTGAATAAATAGTATCAAAGGAATTCCACATTTGGAGGAGCTATGCTGTCATGAGAGCAACAGACTCTGGTTCCAGTTGCTTAGCCAATTTGATTGTCTTCAAAACTTAGGCAGGAAATGTATCAGGCTTGCTTTTTATTTAACTTATTTTAATAAATTATGGAAAGTTTAGGCCTTAGTGTTGGCTGTCATGATTTTAAAAATAATTGTGTTTAGGAAAGAGAATGTGCTTCAATCTAAATGAGAACAATTTTTAAAAAAAAATCTAATTTGTTTGGTTTTTTAATTAACTTTTTAACTACCTTGCTAAGTGATCTTGGGGAAATAATTTTGCTTGTGTGTCAGTTCCGCATTTAATAATATGGAGATAGTAGTAGTAGTAGTGACATACATTACAGGGATGTTATGATGATAAAACATTAAAGATTTGAAGAGGGTCAGGTGATGAGTATTGAGTGCCATATAAACATTTACAGTTTCCTACCTATTTGGCTTGTATATAGGTCAGGCAAAATCTTAATCAAACTTTTTCGTTCCCTCTCTTGTACCCTGTAGCTATGCTATGAAGTACATACACTTAGTTTGTTCTTTCCTGATACTGCCCTATTCTTTTAGCCTGAGTAATGAAAGGTTTCACTGTAGACAGTAATGCAGGTAATGGATTTTCAAACTTTTCCCTGTTTATAGGCCACTAACTTATTTTTATTTTTTGACTCTCCATTCTTACAGGCAAGGGTTAGCAATATGAGCAGAGGCTTCAGATGTTTCCACGTGAATAAAATTAACAAATTATCTGGGAGCGTGGTCAGGAGTTTTGATTGACTACACCATGCATAGGGTGATGGTACTTAACAATAAGGAAAACCAGTGGGAAGCTAAAGATACAGGCTGTATTCCTAATTGAGGGGAAGTGCATTTGAGGTTCACGGGATCTATACACACACCATTTTTAATATGGGGAAAATATTAAAATATTTTTTTCTTTTCATTGTGTATGTGACATACAGATGTCACAATATTCTGATGGCTTGATGACTGCCATGAACACATTTCTCAGTAAGCATTGAGCAGAATCATTTCAGCTGAGTGCAGAGGGAGGTTAGAGAGAATTCAGGTTGTCCAGAATTGACTTTATCATCTTCTTGGAAGAAATACCTTATACAGGACTTTGACAGTCAATACTCTAGTAGAATTGTGATCTACTGCTATTGTTTCAGCTCCAGGTCTGGAGATATGCCTCTTTCAAATCAAACGCTGTTGGAGGGGACACTGCTCCCTTCACTGATTTCTTCAAGTTTCTCAACGTTTTGCAGGACCTTGGTTAATAGACTATAGGAGCCTTGCAGCTGGTCTAACTTACACTGGAGGCTATACCATTCCCTACTTGCCCAGGGATTGAATGGGTACAAAGGGGACTTGATACAGCTCTGAAGCAGAGGCTCTGGGACCCTCCCCATGTCTGTGCAGAGTAATTCCAGTTTGTAAAGGTACTAGATGGAAGTTGGATGTTTTATTCTTACTGCAAATTACTATGTCATTAGCCAAGCCAGTTTGTCTTCCTTTCTCCCTTCCACCCCAAAAACCTCACTGGGAAGTCTTATTAGCTGCAATTAAGGGAAGGTAAAACATTTGGATTATGTCTGGTTCTTTCTCAGTTTGACTGTGTTACCACATTGCATTGTGTGGGAAATGCCTTTCAGTAATAATTATGCCCTGGTTAATGCTGAGTTCCTGAAGTCCTACTGCAGAGCAGTCAGGCAATGAGAGCACACTGTAAAGAGAAAATTCTTCGTGGTCTTCATAAAGGTCACATGCTCCTCCAAAGAAACGCCTCTTGGGACCGGGGGGTGGTCATTGTACTTCCAATATGGCGAGTCATTTGTTTTGCCTTGGCTGTAGGCCTTACCATAGAGCCAGTATAATTTTGTATAAAGCAGGGATAGTTACTGTGTGGCTCCAGGACAAATGAGCTCTGCTTATTTTTACAACACAGAAGACTAATAGCCTATAAGGAAAGAGTTTGCCTATAGTTTTATATTTCAGTAGTTGCGATGTTGCCACAGACAAAAAAAGCCTCTGTATCCCTTTGTGCTAGCATGTGAAAGAGGCCCCGATGAATAATGCAATAGGATTCTTTCTGCCCCTCAAGTTAAGAACTCAGATAGGTTCATTTACTGATAATTTTGACAGAAGGTGGTTGGGAACCTTAAGCCATCATTTAAATATGAATCGGTGCCAAAATCCTACAGTCAATGCCTAGTTGCCTGTTACTACATTTTAATGGCCCCGTGAAGCGAAGCGTGTTTGGAATGGGCTTGCCATTATAAGTTTGATTAATGGCCTTATTTATAGGGATAACCAGCACAAAATGTGAAGAATCATAAATGCAGATGATTGCGTGCATGTGCAAAATACATGGTGTGCTTTGTAAATTAACGCTGGCATCTTTTTGCCATGTACTTGAGCATATGCTTTAACTTAATTTTTCTTCTTTGTTTATAGTATTTTTTTAGGGCTTTAAACCAAAATGTCCTTGGCTGTTAGTCTGTTTGACAGGGTTCCATGGCACGTTATCACTAGTTATCTCTTTTCAAGTTGAGCTGTTTCCACAGATTATAACTGTTCAATTTTTTTTTTTAACTCTGCTACAGTTGTGTAACTTTCTAGATGACCACAGCAACCCAGATAGGTATTAGCTGTCCTAAGTTAACATCTCCTTTGCATGCATGATTTAAGTAGGCCCTGCCACATGTCTAGATAGAAGCAATGCATTGAATAAGATGGTCAGGGGGGCACTTAATTCACATCCACTAGCATGCCTGTTACTGGAGTAATGTTTTGGAATATTGCATTCTGTTTTGGGGAGAAACTCCATTATTGATAATGTTTTCTTCTCCTATTTTACTGTCTGAAAAATAAAAAACCACCAAAAGTCCCTAAATTAAAAAATGTGGTAAATCAGTACAGTTTTCCCCAGCTTATTTTAACATGTGCTTGGTTACACCTACTGTACAACTTAAGAGAGAGGGCAATAAAAGTTTAGAGTGCTTTTAAACTAAGTCTAGATAAGAAAGTTAAAATGAATTGGCAGCAGTGTTTTAAGGACTTGTCAAATGTTTCCAGTGTTATGATTTCTTCCCATTTAATATTAGTTTGATGTCAGACTTAATGGGAGCTGATTGATAGAATTCTCCCAAATACCAAAGTGCCATTTTCCAAATGATTTAGGCGCTTAGTGCCCAAAAGCTCAGTGAAAGGCAGAATAGCTTCGACTCCTCCATGGCTTCTTGATGTTAAAAATTAAGCCACAAAAGGAATTTGAAAGATTTGCTTGCTAACCTCTCAACCTGTCCGGTGTGACAGACCCAAAATGAGGAGAGACAAACTCTTCACACAGGAACTTGCAAATATGATATTTTGTAGCTTCTGTGAGGAAGGAGTCATTTTAGGTAGAAGACAGGTGCTGCAGTCCCATTCCCCCCCCACCCCTTAAATAACAATGAGCATTCAGGGGAGGAATTGCTTCAACCTACACTGTATGCCTGCAGTGAGGCTGAGGTCCTACATGACTTTTTTTCAGTTCCTCTACAGCATACAGCAACTACCTCTTACACTTTTCTGGTCCCTGCTTTTGAATCATGAGTTATGCTTAACTGCACCTCTAAGAGACACGTAAATGCTGATGTTGTCTTACACAGGCATGGACGCAGACACAAAGGCTAGGGACAGACACTACACATAAACGGGTTTAAGTGATCAGAAACTGGTTTAAATCTGTAACAGAACAGATTTTCAGTGCACATAAACTGGTTTGAAAATTGCTGAAATCGGTTTGAGATAAACCTGGTTGAATGTAGTATCAGACTTAACTGATTTGGGTCAAACCGGTTTATGCAGTGTCTATCCCAGACCCCTTCCTGGTTTAAGTTAAACCAGACTCCCCCAGCATCCCGGCCTGCTGTCTGGGCTGGATGGGGCTCTCTGCTCTACAGCAGAGCTGGCCTCTCCCCTCTGCTCCCTGTCTGGAGCTCCAGCAGAGTCATCAGGTATCTGCCTGGCTTCCCCCTGCTCCCCCGCTCCCCTCACCACTTTCTGCTAAGCAGGGATCCCCTCTCCCCTCTGCCCTGCACAGACTCCTCTCAACATTAGTTAGCAGACCACATGCTGGCTATGGTCCGTGCCGTAAGAGATGGGACAAAGGACAGTGGCTTAAGGCTCTTTGGAGCTAATCAACAGGTCTGCTGGTAATATCCCTCCATTCCTTCTTTGGAACAAATTGTTTAAGAAGAGCTTGAACTAATGAGAGAGGTTTTGTTTTCTGATGGGGTAATAAATGCTGATAGCAGAGCTGATAAATACTCTGTTATCAGGGGGAGGGGGGGAACCCCTCCCAAATCAGAGCATCCTGCCTGGGCCTGGCCATTCCTCCCCAGCTCAGTAGTATGGAAGGGAAGGGGAGGGCTGCTTTAGCGACCCCCAGCATCTAGCCTGAGCCTGGGATGTCTGTACAAACTGATTCAGCCTAGCCAGGTTAGACTAACCTGCAAAGATTGAACCAATTCAGGCTCAGGCTTTTTAAATGTCTGTCCCTAGCCAGAGCGTGTGACGACTTCTCCACACTCATGTACTAAGTTTATGGTAGAACCAGAAACCTGTACCTGGTTCTGCACCATCTCTAACTGATCTGTATGACTGTATGTGTATGCATGTGAGCGAGAGAAATATAGGCCTTGTTTTCCCTCTGCATTCACCATTTTAGGTTCATTTCCTGCTAGTGCTGATCTCTTCTTTTCCCATCCTAAATTCCTACTTCATCCAGATTTGTACATGGAGGAGACCTTTGTTCTTTGCTTATGCCTTGAAGATGTATTCAGGTAGATTTGACAAATGTCCATTCAGGTTTCAGGCAGCAACAGAAACCCTTCTAAGGGTCATTGGAAGAAAAAAAACCCAACCTCCCCAAAGAACCAAGCTACACTCCGGTGGAGCCGTACATATATATGTCATTCCGAAGTCAGAGTGCTCTTGAAATGGAAATTGAGTCAGCTAGAAATGAGAGGTAGCTTGTGATGACAAACAAAAACATGCGTGTTTAGGGGCTCTAATAGCTGCGTTTCAGGATTGAGAATGTTTCGCTTCCCCAGTATCCTTCAGATGACAGCTGCCATCGCCCAGGCTGACTATGAAGAATACATTTTCAGGCTGCCGTACCCAGAGCACTATTATGACTGTAGCACTCGGAACAATAGCAGAATTCTGAGCTGCCAGCAGGGAGTCTCCGAGTGTACGAGTGTAATCATGCACTGCTCAGCTTTCAAGGAAATTTACAGTTAGTGCACTGACTTACTCATAATAGTGATGCATTGTTTAGCCTAATAACTTAGCAGCTTTCCAGGAACTGGCTACTGATCACTGTCATCTCACACTGCTAATCATTTTGTTCTCAGATCATCCCAAAGATGAACTGAGAACCTTATAAAATTGGCAACTGCCGTGCACTGTAATTTTTTTAAACTAGAAGAAATGACATTTCCCACCCTCTTTTGGTCCACTGGTTCTTTCATATGTCTTTGTCTCGCACAAAGCTTTGCATTTAATGTATATAAATGCCTTTTTAATATAGGGTTAAGAGCATAACCTTGAAAGGACACACTATCAAATTTGTTTTCTCACCACTCACAGATTCCTTATTAAAGTCGCATTGATCAAAATAATAGCTTAGGGGTTGAATTGGAAAGCTCTTTGCTCTACCAACATTTGTTTTCTGTAAAATGTACATTATTTTTCAGTGAGTTTTTTTTCCAGGGACATGGTGTCTGTTCCTGTGATGTCCCAGCTTTCTTCAATCATGAATGAATTCCCTCTTACTAATGTCATTACTTGATCTTTCTTTGGCTGAGGGAAGTAAATGGATCCATCATGATCTTTCTGCATGGGAAGGAAAATTGTCTTCTAGCTGAAGCAGGGAGCTAGGGCACTAGAAACTTACTTCTGACCCTGTAGCTGACTCATGCAGCCATAGATAAATCACTAAACCTCTCTTAGGCTGTCTGTGCTGCAACTGCTGCCATGACTGTAGCTTGTTCAGATATACTTGAGCTACCTTTAAATTGGCTAGTTTGGGTATTAACTGCGTGGACCCAGAGGGGGGTCAGTGGCACCGTCGCATCCCTCTTTCGGACCACGGTGCTGTGGGAGCAAGTCCCCAAAATTAGTATGAATTTCTCCCTTCTCCTACATGCTCAGCTACACATCTCTCCTCCCCTCCCTTCTCCTGCCTGAGATGCCCTTGGGGCAGGGGGAAGGTCCAGAGTCACTTCTGTGTGATGTGTGGGGACCCGGGCTCAGCTAGGGACAGTGGCAGTGGGAGCAAGCAGCTTCCTCCACCCCTCCTCTTCCCACACAGGTCTTCCTGCCAGCCTGGGAGCAGGCAAAGAGGAGAACCCACCTGCCGCCATCGCTGTCCTCAGCTGAACCTGCCTCCCTGCGCAACCTCCCTGCAGCTCTAACTGGAATAGGGCAGGAGTAGCTGGGACAGTGGTGGTGGCAGGAGGGTCTCCCTGTGCCTACAGGCATAAATAGAGAGGGGAATGGGAGGGGAGGAGAGGTGCCACTGTGTATGGTGGGGAAGGGAGAGAGGGCTGGGGAGTAGGATTCTTATATGATTTAGGGACTTAAGGAGAGAGCCCCTGGTTTCTGCTCCCATGGGGCAGTGCAACCACCCGGGTAGTGCTGTTTGCAGCTCCTGGCCCCTCCCCTTTTGAAAATTGTGGCTCCGCGTATGGGTAATACTAGTGTTATAACCACAACAGTCAATGTGGACTAACTGCTTGAGCATCTCCCCCGCTCCTCATGTGGGTTTTCCAGTCCTTGCTGAGTTGCGTGCCACCATAGCTACTCTGCTAGCAGACCCTGGGACGGCTGAAGTAACCTCTGGGATGTCTCTTCCAGCTGCAGCGACTGAAGTGTAAACATCTCCTCCTCCCCACATGTGAGATGGGCTAACACTTACCTCGCAGGAAGGGGAATTGTTTATAAAGTCTTTGCATGAAAGATGCTACAATAATACAAAGTCCTCCTGCCACAGGAGACATCCTATAGACTTTACAGGACATGGGTTCATGAGTAAATGCGGGGAAGCGCTAAAACGTAATCTATGCACGTAGCGGGAATTTTTCATCTGATAAAAGGGAGGAGAGAGATGGGGGCGCACAACTGAGCTATGCCTCTCTGTACTTCCAAATACTAAAGGCAGCTGAATTGTGATGTCAGCTAATCGCTGGGACTGGACCTACAGTGATGCGGGAGGTTTTTAGTTCAACCCACTTGCAGTTGGCTCGGGTGCTTGTTTTGGTCTTTTTCCGATAACCTGTATAGTCCAGAGGCTGGGAGCCCACAACCCTGATCGTATTTGTGGCTCTCAGTTGATTGCAACAGGAAGTTAAAATACAACCCTGATTCTATTCCTAGGCATAATTGCTTGGCCAGTACCAAAGTCCAGGCCTGGGGTACTTAGGGACATACGAACTGTGTATGCACCACTTAGACACCTCCTCTTATTTTATTGGGTCAGGTGCAAGTTGACCACGCATGAAGTCAGATTTTATAGTCGTGGAACGTGTGTTATTTGGCTGGCTCCAGGATGGCTTGAAACCATTCTGTGTCGGGGCAGGGTAAGAAGGCACTGGTGTAGAGGTTAGTTGACTTGGTCACGCTCTTCTGACTTTTTCCCTTTGCCTCACTCTTCGAGGCGGCAGGACTGCCTGTTTGTTGTTGGCATGTATTGGTGAAATAAGCTCCGTAGTGACACGAAGCCATAATTTTGGAGACGGACTATCCCCTGGTCTCTAGGCACAGAGCAGTAAGAAGCAGCAGCTCAGCTTTTTTGGACTTTAAATTGCCAACTCGAAATGCTAACAGCACTGGAGCATACAAATGCGTTTGACAAGAGTGTCCAAGTAGAAGCGCTTGGCCTCCGTTTGGGAGTCTGCTTCTCTGCATTCAGCTTAGTCATCCCCAAAGACCATTTGTTTTCGGTCATCATCCCCACCTAGGCATGCCGAGCATGTTGCCCAGCACCAGGCAAGAGTTCACAGGGTTGTAGAGCATCTCGCAAGATGAAAGGCAGTAGGTATCAGGCAACAGTCAAATTCCAGTGGGAGACAGGAGGTTGTAGGCTTGCACCAACTAAACATCCTGCGGCAGTGCCATATGCAAGTTTCCAGGTTTATGGTGGAAACAGAGCATGTATCTTATCGCTACGTCTAATATAAGGGCTTAATTTAGGGAATATATCCATCAATGGCCAGTTGCGATCATTGTTGATCCTCTTAAATTTCCTTGGTATTTGATAGGGAAGATCCTGGTTTGAAAGTGCTCGAACAACAGTGTTTTAAAGCTGTGATGATTTTTTTTTTTTTTTTTTTTTTTTTTTTTTTTTTTTTTTTTTTTTTTTTTTTTTTTTTTTTTTTTTTTTTTTTTTTTTTTTTTTTTTTTTTTTTTTTTTTTTTTTTTTTTTTTTTTTTTTTTTTTTTTTTTTTTTTTTTTTTTTTTTTTTTTTTTTTTTTTTTTTTTTTTTTTTTTTTTTTTTTTTTTTTTTTTTTTTTTTTTTTTTTTTTTTTTTTTAACTAGGCCTTGTTTTGTTTCCAACTTCGGGAACCACCGTCAATCCTTTTATCAAGGCTGAGTTTCTTTGTATGGTTGTATTACAGCTGGCAGTAGAACAAGCTGATATGAATCAGGCTGATACTGTAATTCAAGGCAGAAGATTAAAAGAGCCTGGCTCAGTGTTGGATGGTTTTGCTTGATAATGAGGAGACTCAGCCTGTGAAACAGGAGAAATTCTGGTTGGATGGGAGTCTTGCCATTAGTTTAATTGGGGAGGGAGCTAGAGAGGTCTGTCCTTATTTATTGGTATTTTTCCTCCAGAATACCCACGTCGAGTTGTGTGTGACTACTTCTGTTTGCAGGCATACAAGGTTGTTGGGTGCTTCCTGGTGCTTAGCTGTTTCCAAAAGGCCAGTAACACAATGACGTTTTCCCACCATGCCGCCCAGCAACACGTGCTCCCTGCAACGTTAAGTGAAACTGAAATTTTGTTTTATGGAAATCCGGTGAAATATTTGACCCTGCCTTACCCATCTGGACAAAGATAAACCTCGCTGTGCTATTAAATGTCTGGTAAAAAGAAGTCTATGATTTAATCTAAAGTGTGTGCACTGTGCAACTGGAAATTAGGTTTGGCTCGCAATTCGGTTTAGCTTTTATTCTTTGACATTGCCATGAGCTAATATTTTTTTCTATGAGTTGGTAGAAAGAGTGGTCAGGTCCCAGCAGATCTCACTAGACCCATGAGCACTTCCTTGGCTAGCTTTCCCTTTTCGTTAGGTATACAAACCTCGTTAATAAATGTACAGGTAAGGAGCAGCTCTGGGTCAAGTTTTTAGATTTGCTAGCTTCCCAGGTCTGTGCTCAATTAGTGGAACTAAGATGACTCTAAAAGATGGTAGGTAAAGAGACCGAGGACGGAGTCCTATACCTCTGCGGCATCTCTTCTTCAGTTGTTTAAGTCCACGGAGATAAATGGATAGAAGATTGGGAATGGGACTGCACTACCTGCACTGTGATGCCAGCTAAAGACCCAGCGTGCCCCATTTATTTTGTTTCCTTCCATAAATAATCCTTGACAACCTGGCACATCGTGTGCATACCTTGGGAGTAGAAAAACTGGGCACTTGCTTTTTTTCCTCTGGAATTTTCCTGTCCTTCAATGATCTGAAGTTTATCACTGAGTTTCCCAGACCTCCAAGATCTCCTGTCTGGGAAGTCTGTCCTTTTACTTCTGATATTCTTTCTTAAGATTCGGTGCTTATTCGGACCCTTTTCTGTTTGGACCAGGGGCCTAGGAGTTATTGTAGCTGAAGTTTTCACTACTTCTGTTGATGATTTTTCTTCAGTTTTTATGTCATTTCCAAAATGCTCTGAACTCTTTTCACTCCTGGTAGTGTACGAGTCTGACGTGCCAGATGAGAAATAAGTGACGTTACATGATTCATTGTATTTTATATGTTTCGTTTGCTCTCTGATGTGTAGTGAGGTCTCTCTATATATGGACACGCATGTTTATGATCCTTACGTTCAAGGTTCCCCCATTTTGAATCCTTGCACCTCTGTTCAAAACTTTGCAGCTGTTTGCTCTGCGATGCCTAAAAGAAATAGCCAAAGAAGCTAGATATTGTCCTTCAAGTCCTAGAGCCGCTGTGATGCAGCTTGGGAGCTCTTCTGCTTGTAATGTTTTGCTCATAATGCTTTACTTTGAGTTGTAAACTCTTTTGAGCAGAGTATCATCTTTTTCTGTGCATTTCTAGCGTGCCTGTGGCGCTGTTCCAATACTGCAGACCCACAATGCAAGCAACTGCATTACAAACCATCAAGTTATAATATACAGCACGGATGCTGGAGCTCACACACAAGTTCTGGGCTGGCTAGGAAAGACCGAGCGAGGTTTGCTGGCTTTTGTTACGCAAGAAGTGAGACTATCTTTTAGGCAGGCTGAACTCGCTCACTTTTGTTCTAAAGATCTCTTCCCCTGACCTTTTTTTGTTCTTTAGTTTGGAGTAAGGCAGCTGAAATGAAATTCCTGCAGAATGCTTGGCATAAAAATGAAGAGACCAATCATGCTGGCATGCGGGACTGAAGTTTGAGCTGAATCTGCAACTGCTTCATAGTTTCCCTTTGCAGGGTTCTTGCACATGTGGACCACATAGTTTATAGAAGATTCCCGAGTTCAAGTTTTCAAGGGCACAGTGTCCTGGGCCAGCTGTTAGTGAGGCTTGCTAGATCAAAGGTCCAGTTGTCTGCATGTAGAGCCTTGCAACTGCCAAGGAAAGTGGCACCGGCATCTCTCATTTACTGATCATACTGGAGCTTTGCCGTCCTGTGCAGTGTTGTGTGGTGGCCACCGGCTTCGGGATTAGGATCCCTGCAAGTTCCAGTCCTTAGCCTCGTTACTGATTTACTGCCTGGCCTTGCACAAGTCCTGTATAACCTGAATCAAATGGTTTGTAGCTAAGCTCCCATTGCTTTCGGTGTCATGCATGACCAGCCTTTTGAGCCCTTTCTGTTTCCTAATCTGTAAAATGGGGATAATAAAACTCTTGTCTTCACAGAGGCGATAGCAGGCTTCATTAGTTAATGTTTGCCCAGTGCAGGCTCGGAGCTGAAAGAGGAACTGATCAATTGGAGTTATCAGCTGAGCGTTTGGAGCAGGGGATTGTTGGTCGTCTCCTCAGGATACAGTTTTGTATGGGTATAGATGGAGAAAAGGCAGGGCGTGATGACATTTTATAGATTAATTATATAGAGGATAGTGTTGGAGTGGATAGCCTCCACTCTGAGCAGACCCCTTGGCAAGGTCAGAGTTATATGGACTCTGTTCACTCATTCCATGTGTTAGGATGAGCACTGCTGTTTTTCTTATTTATTTTTTATGCTACCTAAGTTAGGGATAGGTACAGACTGTGGCTGTCAGTGAATTAAGGGATCAGGTAAAAAATTGACACAGTAAATTCCTCTTTTTTTGTGGGCACCAGTCAATCAATTTTCCATCTTAATTGCAAGCTCAGAAGGTGAACGGAAGCAATAATTTTGAGGTTGTCACTTACGGGTCACCTTGAACCCAAACTGTTTTCAGCCTCCTAAAATAAAACAAGTTAATTAAAGATCCTGGTAGCATGTTAACGAAGTTTTCAAGTCCCTCCTAGGTTAGCAGAGCAGATGGAACAGAAATCAATAAAGAAAATGTTTCTAGAATTGCCACCTCCTACTCTTATGGCCTAAACTGTTTGGCTGGATGCAAAGCCATATATTTCCACAGCACTAATTAACATGAGATTTTATTTCTCGCTGGCAGAGCAAAGAAGCCAGAATCTATTCTGGCCTATGCATCATCTTCAGTGTTGTTGATGATGATCCTTTTGCAAAATCGTCATAACTAATGGCAAGTCCAAGTTCAGCAAAAATCTAGCCTGACTTAACCCACAGAGGTCAGTGGTGGGAGCTTGGGAAATGGGTATTGCATGCCTGTTGTGAGTTCATTATGGAAAGTATTGAAAGGAGACAAAGGTGGATCCCTGCAATACCACTGTTCTTAACAAAGCACTTACCAGAATGTAGCTACACCTTGAGGTTGCACACGCCTCGGAAGAGGCCCTTGTGCAAGGCTGCTTTATGTGATGATCGTGATGAGGGAGAGTTTCTTGACCCAGAGGTCTGAACATTTATTTTCTAAAGTTGCTAGGCACTGTGCTGTGAGTCGGTGACTGGCGCATCTTTACATGTGCTCCAGGGGGGAAAGAAGAGGTGGGAGCTTTAATTAGCGAGGCTCCCAAGAGCCGCCTTAACTGAAGCGCCTGCAGTGTCTTGTGTAGTCAGCATCCTTGTGCTTCAACATGATGACAGGGACACTTTAAAGTTGATTCAAGCTTTAAAGAACCCCTGCCACCGTTTTGAAGTGTGGGGAAGCCGAATGCACGGGGGACAGAGTCTGCTGGAGTGCACTAATTAGCACTGTAATTACAGCTCATCGGCGCAGCATCCCCGCACATGTGCAGAAACCTATTGTGTCTAAGAAAAGGGCCTGATAGAAATAGTTTTGGCTTTTGTGTCTCAAGGGTATAAGCATTGTCCTCCTTCCTTTTTCCCTGTGAAAATGTTGCACAGACATTGCAGCCAGCGGAGTTTCTAGGAGCCTTGGAGAGCTCCAAGAGCATTGGCAGCCTGGCAGTCCGGCTGTTGAAAGTGGCTTTTAGTCCGGTTGCAAAGTGAATGGTATGTGTTTAAGTTTGCATGCAAACGAGTTGGGTTTTCTCCACTTTTCTTTTAGTGAAAAACATGAAGTTACGAGCAGGGCTCGTTTCCACACTGGAAATTCCCAGCCCCTAAAACACATCCTGCACGGGACTCTCATGAAAGCTCAGACATCTCTCCAGAACTTGAAGAGCATGGCCTCTCCCGGGGGAGCCCAAAAGAAACTCCATTTCACGTGCTACAACTACGAGGGCTGTTCTGTCTCCAGAAACGGATGGCTTGCTCTTTCCTTATTTGTGCAACAGTAGCCTACCTGACCCAGGGCCCTACAATGATAAGCACCGTATAATACTTCCCCATAATGTTATTTATATGTTTGTGCACATTCTTCGTATTGCTTCCCGGAGGCTTAAAGAATTGCTTGCTTTGTGCCCACTCCCCTCAAGTCTCCAGCCTTGTTTCCTTCGTGGCCATATGAAATGTCTCTGATTGCAGCAGACAACTTTTGTTGGGCCTCTCTCAGGGCTTATGTGGCAAGAGCCACTGTCTGAAGTTGACAGATCCACCACGTTTCTCCTGAGAGGAATTGAGAGATATGTGATGTTTGCTTTAACCCTCGTGTCCCTTCCAACATAACAGGTAAAGTGGAGCCAGCTTAACTGCCTACCTGGAAACCTGGCCTTTCCTCTACGCAGGCATGTGTTCAGCTTTTCCATCTGCCTCTTCTTCGCCCATACCTTTCTTCCCATACATTGGAAGGAGAGGTTAAAGAACATATGAAACCTATAAGTATTAATACAGAGCTTAAGGAGGTTTCTCATTTCTGCATTTTGAGAATAAATGTTAGGCTTTTGTGAGTATCGCTATACGATTTTATATATGAAACAATGTTGTTTTATGTGACAAATCTTGGAGCCACTGTTGGTAATCATTGTGAAATCTTACATGATAGGCAAGATCCTAGAGGATTAAGGAAAGGCTAGCATAATGCCCATCTTCATAGAGGAGAAAAAGTAAGTCCTAGGGAATTCATAGACTTCTCAGTCTGATTTTCATAGATTTCATAGACATTAGGGCTGGATGGGACCTCGGAAGATCATCGAGTCCAGCCCCCTGCCCAAAGGGCAGGAAGTCAGTTGGGGTCATAGGATCCCAGCAGGATAAGCATCCAGTTTGCTCTTGAGCAAGATAAGCATCCAGTTTGCTCTTGATTTAAATGCATGGAAAGTTACTACAGCAGTGGTTTTCAGCCTGTGGTCTGCAGACCCCTGGGGGTCCACAGACTATCTAAGGGGTTAGCAAAAGATGACTATGATCAATCAACAGTATGTAAATACCCACACTTACAATTCAGGGGGGTCCGCACCTCCATTCAAAATTTGCAAAGGGGTCCACACCTTCATTCAACATTATTTTTAGGGGGCTGCAAATTAAAGAAGGGTGAAACCCACTGTACCAGAGCAAGTTATAAAACATTCAGCTTGTGAATATCTGCAGGTTGTGGGAATAAATACTTTCAGACAAAATTGATTTTATAGGAACAAATCATATCAAACCAATCTGACTTCCTTTCCAGTGGGGATAACCAGTCGATAAGAGGATAAGGGGAATGAAACAGTCATACTAATTATCCTACAGACTTATTGTCCCACCCTAAGTATTGGGGAAGTACCTGAATTAACACTTTGCCCCTGGACAATGAAGATGAATTTGAGTTAATTGCCTTTCAAGATGCATGTGGAAAGGATTGTCCCAGCCTGTTTTGAAACCCAGGGCAATCAACCCTGGATTAAACCAGTTGCCTGGTTAGTTGAATAACTAAACACTCAGTTGAATAACTGGACACCAAGAATAACTGCATGCTTTCACATGATCTTTCATGTGTTCTGTGCTGTTTAACCATTGTATTAACATCTTGGGTGCAAGGGTGCACAAGCAAGTGGTAAATCTGGAAGGGGATAGGCACCAAAAAAAGTTTGGGAACCTCTGCTGTATAGGAAACAAAACTGACAAATCAAGATTTACTTTACCAAATGGCATGAAATCCAAGTGGGACAGTAGACCTGTTCAGAAAATGGTATTTCTGTGCTGCATCCAATATTTTAGACTTTCAGTTCCTTCTGAGCAGAAATGAGGAACTGAAATTTCTTGTGGAATGAAAATTCAGCACAATTTTGATCTGAAAACATAGAATAGGTTTGATAACATTTTAGCATTAGACTACAAAATGTTACATAGCAAATTATGTAATTTTACTCAAATATAAAAACTGGCTTGAAATGAAACATTTGTACCTTAGTGAAATGAGTCAAAGTGATGATTCACTCACTTTTCTGTCAAATTTTATGCAAGTCAGTGATCAGCTTTCCAACAGAGCGTTTCCGTTCCAAGAAAACAACGTTGTCCAATAAAAATCTATTCCCTCAAAACGTTTTGGCCACATCTACAAAACGATGAATGGCAAATGGATTTTTTTTAAGTTTTAACAAATGTAAAAGGTTATTCAAAATAAAGGCAAGGAAATAGGCATATTTAAAATTTGACGATGCTCTCATCTATGTCTCAGTTTGTGAAATGGGCATAGATCTAGTTGGCGGTGGTTGAACAATTTTAAAATATATACCCAGGGCTTCTTGTTTGATTCATTTTTACTGATGGCCTTTATTTAAAGCCCTCAGCTTTAAGGAATAGTTTTTAAAGAGCCAAACTGTACCCAGATTTCCAGCAAAAGGTCAATTCAGCAGG
>NW_005842219.1:1416766-1437636 GCF_000455745.1 Alligator sinensis
TGTTTTAACAAGCACGGATGACCTCACAGAGTGGACTGTATAGTGTGCTAATTACAAGTTGTGTTAAAGATATTTAAAAGCAGAATTATGTGTGTAGGGATCTGGATGGAAAATTGCTGTGGTTTAACGTTTAACTATCTTTTGCCTTCAGGTGAATATTCAGGTTACAATAGCTAGTTTGTTCTTCTAGGGAGAGAGGGGCTGGAATTAGTAAGAAAAAAATGGCGTGACGTAACTGGATATAGCTAACTAGAAATGTTGACTGCTCAAGCAGACAGATTGCCAAAGGCCATAGGGAAAAGAATATGATGGATCTGCAGTAGGAGGCTCCTTTGAGTTGACCCTTACTTTCTAATTGTTACCATGGTACACTATTGTAATATTTATTTTTTCAAAGAGCTGACCCGGAAGCCCGTACCATCCTGGATGTCATTCCCATCACCCTAACCTTGGTTTGGAAAGTGAGTGCTGCTTTGTAGTTAGACAAGGAGCTCAGCCCTGAAGTAAGACTGTGCTACTCAAAGGAGACTTCACAGAGTAAACTGGCTATTTCAGGAGCAACATGACCAATAAACTCTCAATAGCGCTAGTAGAAATATTCATTTGAGGAACCCAAGGTACTTCATAAACATTGGTTTAGTCGCAGAACACCTGTGTGACGTAGGAGCCAGCAGACTATTTGCAGTACTTCCCACCCTGACCATTCAAAGGTGATGAGTCCCCAGAATGATGACATCAGCTTAAAAAAATCTTAAATTTATATTTTAAAATAGGCAGACAAGGTTCCTTGGGTGAATGTGATATCTTTTATTAGACCAACCCAAATAGCTGGAGAATAGTTATTAAGCAAGCCTCTATAACTATACTATAACTATTCTCCAACTATTTGGGTTGGTCTAATAAAAGATATCGAATTCACCCAAGGAACCTTGTCTGCCTATGTCCTTAGACCAACACAGCTACAACCTACACCCCTGCAACATATTTTAAAATAGTAATTTTTTATGTTTTTGTTTTTTTTTCTGGGCTGTTGGGGTATATTCACTTCACATTTTCAGGCTCATCTCTGCAACCACAAGAGCTAGAAGCACTCTTTCTTTGTGCCCCACCTCCCTCTGCCTTATGAACATTCAAGTTCTCACAGATATAACGTGAGTGCAGGAGCTGAAGATTTGAGAAAAACACCACACATCTCAATAAAGCCATGAGAGCCAGCAAGGCATACCAGGAAGAAGACACAGAAGTGTTATCTTAGAAGCCTTGAAGTAAGTCACTGAAAAAACCCTGGAAAGACTCGGTCATGGGGCACCTTTGGACTCATTCAGGTCTCGTGTTGCTTAGATCTTCATCTGACTTCATCCTATTGCCTCCTGCCCCATATACCTGGCAATGGCAACTGGCAGCTGTGACATGAACATTGCCTGAATGTCTTAGGGAGATTTGGTGGGAAGGCTCTGAGACAAGAAATGAGAGGTGCTGCAGATATTGATTAGCACAGAATAAATATGATGCATATGGATGTGTGGGTGACCCTGTTCAAGTGGGCTTATATGACACCTGACTGTGGAGATCTCAAACTATATAAGCTTTCTGCATTGGAAAGTGAAGCCCCATGGTTCTGGCTATGGGATCATGATATTAGGCAGTGAATGGCTCGTGATGAAATGATTCTCTTTGAAAAACTTTCCTGGAAGAAAGTTAATAGACGCTGCCTGTTGAGCAGAAGAAACTAGAACAAGGGGAAGATAAATCAAGGGACTTTCTTAAGAAACCTTTCTTTTGTCCCAATTGCATATAACACTGTTATCACCATGAGTTCAGATTCTTCAGCAATGAGACATGTAATAACTACATTTCTGCTGTGGTGGCTGGTGCTCACATGGATAAATGACTGCACAACTTTGGATTATGGAAGATCAATACTGCTTTCAGCTTTCTGTGGTAGCTCTCTTGAAATCCCTTCTGTGAGAGCCCCCAAGCTGAGCCTTGCAGATAAATTTTCACTGCTGCAGACAGAGCAATTCAGTGCTCAACTTTGGTAATGGCTGGTGCCAAGTGTGTGGCCGACTCCCCTGCCCTTGTGATTAAGCTTCTGCCAGCCAGGAGGATGACATGTGGCCACTGTCTACCTTTCTGCCACATTGTCCCCAAAAAACAGTCCAAACCCTGAGTTCTCTCCTATTTTGATATGTCCAGAGTCCATAGGCTGCTTTGTGGGATATTCTCTTTCCCCAGTACTTCAGACAGCTCTTCTCCATAGCATTGTGACAATTTTGTGCTGTCCAAGCATCTCTTGGTAGTTAGTTTCTTAACCTCCGTCTTTGTGGTCAAGTAACCAGTTCCCCAGTTCATAGTCTCTTTAGGTCCTTAGAAAACAGGTCATTACACTGCTGTGGTAAAGAAGCCACTATAAAGCCAGCTTTCCTTAAGTAGCTGGATGCAAAAGATAGTGAGGAGATGAACATAAGACTGCAGAAGTTAGCATAGTTTAAGGTAGATGGGTTTGAATGGTACTGAGATGGGGCAACTCTGCTTCTGCTACTTGGAGCCATGTGAATGTCAGCTCTAGTTGTCTTCTTGCTAAACTACTACCTCTTGAGGATTCGCACAGCACTTTTCTGCTGAAGTGATGTTCACATGAATCCTGTGGGGTCAGGTGAAGCAGAAAGTGTGTCAAGGCAAAAATCAGGGAGCAAGGCCTGGACAGAGTGGTTGAGAGAGGCTATTTGGTGTGGTGCTGGTCTCCATCAATGGTTTATTCTAAAACCTAATGCAATCCCTGTGGAAGTTTTCATGTCACTTTTGGGAGCATTGGATCTCAGTGAACTTGGGGATGTTTGACACCCTTGGGGTGCCATGACCCAGGCCCAATATTGGTATGTTTCCCAGTTGCACATTTTGAGAAGTATGGGGTAATGGATGGGGAGAAGGGGCAGGGTGGGTGGGAAGAGGGTGGTGAGAAGGAGGCTTGTTGAAAATCAAAACACAGTTCTGTGTTTGGCTCTCAAAGCCCCTGTTCTAGCATTGAAAGTGCTTGTTCTTGCAGATTCACACCTCCTGTGGGATCTTCCCTTTCTTCTGCAGAGTGCATTTGAATTTTTAAAGACATTATTTATGAGTGTAAGTGCATAGAATCAAAATCTCTTCCCCCCCATGTGCTGTATGAACTTTCTTTCAACCTATTTGAGATTATAGCTTTGTTTAGATACTAGAGATCATAAAACCCTGGCCTGCATCATTTGCATGTTTTAAAGCCTGCAGAAAGGCACAAAATATCACTTTCTTTTCTCACAACTGTGGTGTTTTCTAGGTTCACAACTAGCAGTAACACAACAGAATCCAATGTTGATCATTAAATTCTTTCAACTGAAAATGTTTAGCATTGAAGTAAAGTGCATTTTCATTATTACCCAGTTAGATTGTAAAAACAACCCTTTTCTATAATGCTCCCCCACGATTTCTATAATACCCAAATCTGTAAAGGCATGTCAGAAAACAAGGTCCGAGAGAGAGGGTCTCTGCCGTGAAAAACTTGTAGATCATTGAAACCTGTCTTAAACCATTATTCCTGGCTGAGAGTAGAGGCGAGATTGGGAGAACTTGAACTTGGCCTGTTAAGACGTGGGGTGAACTTGGGGCAAGACTATTCATCTTCAAAACTGTTTGAATATGTACTTTTTTAGCTAGAGGAGCAGGACGCTTCAAAAAGATGAGAGAAATGGCCCTGGCCTTTGGCTTACCCTCAGACATGCAAAAGAATTAAAAGACCAGTAATTCCCTGATCATCTCCATACTATAACAGTTTGTGCAATTTCTGAGGTGATGGTAGCAATTTCCGGAGCCCTTATGGTTTGACTTATTCTGAAGTCCTTCTTGGCCCTTTGGGTGCAGGCGTCTGCATGTACACAGCAGACCCAAGATCAGGACCTTAATATTTCTTGGGAAAGTAACCGTCGTGTCTGCGTGCTCCCGGAGGGAGTCTTCTCCTCCACCCCCTCCTCCGCCAGCCCTTTCCTCCACCAACACAAGCAATCTGCAGTTCGAAGCAGTGCAGATTAAACTGTCAGGGCTGGCTGAACACAAGAAAACAGCAGCGTCAAGGTTATAACCGGGGACCTACTTAAATTGCCGTTTCGTGATTTTTTGCGGAAACCGCAAAAAAAGGGCCATCTCTGCAATCGTTGCGGAAAACGGCCAAAACCTAATACAAATAAAATACTGGCTCCCCAGTGGGAGCCAGCAGTCCTTGCTGCCACTGCAGCCTGGCCTTGCAGCCTGCCCAGAGACCGGCATGAAGGGCAGCAGCCAAGATGTCAGCTGCCCCCTCGCGCCTTTTGGCCAATTGGCGCTGAGGGACAGGGCTGCACGAGGATGGTCAGCGGTCAAGATGATGGCTGTCCCTGTGGCTCCTCCCCCCAGGAACTCTCCACCAATCAGCACCAAGGGGCCGGACCTCTGTGAAACGACTGCAGAATCGTCTCGTTGAGTCATGACCAAGCTCTGAAAATTGCTTTCTCTCGCTGCATGTTAGGTAGGTCCCTACTTGTAACCAAAAGCTGGGCCAGCTATCGGACTAGTTTTTTCTCAAGGGGCATCCACTGAAGTAAGTCGTTGCCTGCAAAGGGTCTTGCCTTTGAACCATTTAGCCTCTAAGGGACCAGCTTGCACTTCAATCATTCACAAGCCATCCATAACGATAGAACTGGCCGTTAGGGAAAGGAGTCTGTGCTTTATGCTTCCTGATGACACCGAAGACCATTATTCAGTGGCAGGGGGAAAACAGACCTCCGCATTTCTGAACCCTGGCTCCTTCCATGTACGGTATAATGGCAGACTGCTACTTTGACTTCAGCTGGGCTGAGCATGGTCTCAGCAGTTTCCCTGTATATGGTGAATGGCGTGCCCCGGGGCCAACAAATGGATCGGTGCCATGTTCAGGTGTGGGAAGCTGCGTGTGTCCTGAGATGAGCGGGTTGTTGAGTTGGCTGAAAATGGGCCAAGGGGAAAGCAGATGAAATTGAAATTTTTCCTGTTTTCTCATCAAAATTCTGAGAGTTTTTTTATCATTTTTAGATTTAAAAAATCCCTACTATTTCTAGTAAATAAATTTTAGCATGGGTAAAAGTATCGTATTCATTGTTTATAGGACCAACTGAGTCAATTCAAAGTGTAGTTGCCCCATTAGGCAGGCCACATTTCCACAGATTTCTGTAGATGGCCAGTCCTATTTTTCCATATTTAAACCAAACCTATGACATATTTTTGCCCTTGAGTCATACGGAGAAAACCTAACTTTAAAAATAAAATACAAAAGTTGTTTTAATGTGCTGTCACACTTTGTTTTTAGCAAACACGTGCAATGTCTTGAGGACACAGCAGCTGGCTTATGAGTTGAGAGATGCTCTGTCTCTTGCCATTTATCTTGGATTTCTACCACCATTCACCAACTGGAAAGTAGGGAGTCTGGGCAAAGTACACCCCCCAGTGAACCAGTATAAATCCCAAACTACGTGCGTGTAATCCAGAGAGGTTACAGCACATACAGATTAAATGCCATAATAGTGTTGTACAACTGAACAGTTTATCTCTCGGGTAAATATTCGGTAACATAAGGGTATGTGTTTAACCAAGCTGGCAACAACTAGCACTGCTTCCTACTGCATTCTTAACCCCTCTTTCAAATTACATTTACATAAGCTAGAAATATGTATATCAGAAATGCGGAGGTCTGTTTTTTTTCCCCCCTACCGCTGAATATAAATATCTGAGAAATTGCACCCAAAATAATAAACTATTCTTCCTTAGAAACAAGATAACATTGCAGACACTGTTCCTTCCTTCTCTATTTTAAACAAATAGTGATTAAGGAGCGAGTGAACAGAATCTACTGAAGAGCAAACCTTGCGCTGAACTCTGCAATACTTTCTTTGGTGAGCTAGCAAAACACACTGTTAAACGCTAAACCTAATGGGCTTGGGTTAGTTCTTTCTGTCCACACAAGGGCATCAGAGTAGGGGATTTTATTTTGACTGCATGTTGTTAAACATCATCAAGAGAGCACATGGAGCTTCCTAATGGGCATGGAGTGCTATGGATCTGAGAGCCAGCGCCACCCCCTTCCCCACATCTAGGGTCTTGCTTCAACATGGGGTTGAAGTGGCCGTATTGCTGGAGGAGAGGAGAGCAGTGTGAGCCTGCAGGCAGCCTGGTGCCTCAGGGCTGAGACAGCCTAGTCCCCTGGTGGGCCCTCATCCCAAGAAGGGGCATTGGCAGGTGACTGCAGTTGCCCTTGACAGGGTTGCTGGCCCTCCACATGCAAAATCCTGGGTTCAGGACCCTGGCCCAGGTCAACTGTGTCCCAGTCCTGACTGATGGCAGCTCTTTTTTTCTTTCCCCAGCTCCTTTGGGTATCACTGATCAAGAAGTCCTATGGAGCAGGCTCCTGGCCTCAAGCCCCATGTAGCAGTTCAGTGGCCAGCTTGCTAGCCTTTCAAGCTTGAGGTTTTGGGTTTGAGACCCCAGTCTTGCAGAGACCTGCTACTCTCCCGGCCTAGGTGCTGGCTTGTCTCTGTGGCTGGCTGGGCCATTTTCTTCCCCCACCCAACCAAGTAGGGTTGTGTCCAGCTCCCAAGCCTGCTCAACTACTGTTCCTACAGCAGTGTTTCCAAGAGCCAGGCCCTCCATGCCTTGCTTCAAGCCACAAGGTTGGAGTGACTATATCATGGGAGGAGAGGAGAGTGACCCTGTGGTTGGGATGGAGCATTGTGGCCAGGCCATGTCCCCTGGAAGGCCACCAGATGAAGAAGGGGCACTGGAGGGAAGACGGAGAGTGCCTTTGGCTGTGGCATAGTGGTAGGGTTGCTGGCTTCCTAAGCCCTCGGTCATTTGTTCAAGACCCAGCTCAGCTACTGCAGTTTTCTAATGATCCTCCTTCCATTTACCTCAGCTGTAGGAAGCTCCTGTAATGGCAAAAATCTGATATAAGCCATGTTGTGAGCTATGCTTAAGATAAGGGCAGTAAGAGGTTGGACTGAGCAGGTGCACCCGGTCTGGGGAGCATAGCTAGAGGTGTCCATTCAGTTCTGCACCCCTCTGCTAAGCGAGCTGAAACAGATGCGACTTGTGGCAGGCAGGCTTTTATCGAAAGGATGCTTCCAGTCTGTCTCATGCAAACAGTCCTTTATTGGGCAAAATGTATTTGCAGGTAGGTACTGCAGTCTTAGACTCTTGTGCTCCTGCCTCTGATCCCGAGGTGACTCCTTGCTTATTCAGCTTTGCTTCCTGGTGCTCCTTAGTATGGACTCTCCTCTCTCTCTCCGTGTTTAAGCAGCAGAGGTGACTGAGTAGTGCGTACTTAACTATAGCCTCAACGAATTCCATATAAGAGTGCTAAAGAGAGGTAGTACTTGGTTTTTTTGTGACCTTCAAAGTCATCTACCCAGAGAGAGGGTCAGGATTTATGTTTGCGGCCATCCAGTGCCAAACTGCTCAGTAAAAATCCCATTAGGTTTCCAAGAGCATGAGGAAATCAAAGATGGCATTGGGAGGGAAAACTCCTTTTTATAGCTCATGTCACAGAAAAACCTGATTTATTATGCTGTGCTATTTATGACTGGGGAGGTGGAGTGTTAAGTGCAGCCTGGCAGGCGTATCATGAATGATAGTCCAAGCTCTCTTCTGTTAGCATGTTGACCGTATGAGTGAGTGACAGCAGGGGCATTTTAAGAAACGATCACTTTTCTTTGCTGTGGTGTCACATTATTGCCAGCCCTGATGCATACTTGGGCTGGGAGAGAGAGAACGCATGGCAGCAGCCCATGACTTCTAGTAATGCTTAGAGCTGAAAAGGTTCATAGCAGAGCCGTCGCGCCAGTGCTTCTGACCCATTGCAAAGCAAGCCTGTGGGCTGCTCAGGAGGGAAAACAGGTTACATCCAGAGGAGTAAAATAAAAATAAAAACCGGAGGTATCTGGTGTCTCATTAGCGTATATTCAGAACTGGAATCCCATCAAGGTACGTGAACATAACAATCAGGCTCTAATCGCTCCACTGTAACAGCATAATGATGTGGGGGGGGAGAGCAGAATGACATGGCTTATTCACAATTCAGGTGGGAAAAAATTGCTCTCCTTGTGCGTGTCCTCAATGACTCCTTTGGGATTGAGTGTAATAATTAAATAATTCAGTGTTCAGGGGTAGCCATCTTCTTCCACTGTAATTTCAAAAATTGATTGGAGGCGGAAAGGCAAACCCCAGGGTCTTTGTGGCTTTGTTTTGTGCGGTTCCCACCCCCAGCTGAATGGCAGGGCAAAGTAAATGTAGCTTTTTTGGAGAATCTCTGTGTAATCATTGCTGGCAGAAGGTGCTGGAAGCTGCTCAGCCATAATGCCAGCTTCCCCAAATTGCAATTTGAGCTACACCTGCCAGTCGAGGGGAACCGCGCCTGCTCCGTCCTACCCCACTCCCTTTTTTTTCAGTTACCGAAATGATTCCTCTCCTAACTAAAGGATGGGGACAGCCTCCCTGGAGGGCTAAACGGGCAACCTTCTTGAGAACACAAAACTCAGCACTTGATAGGGTCGGTTCCTGGGGAGTTACTTTCTGTGCGGATGCCAAATGGGGATGTACAAGTTACACCTCTCTGTGCCTTAAAGGGAGGTCTTCATGTAGTTAAACATAGGACCAGGCTTTGGGAGAGCCAGGTTCGGTTTCAGTCTCTGCCATGGACTCCCTCCATGCTGCTGGGGGCTGTGCTCCCAAGGGCTCAGCACTGCCACGTGCAGAGCAGATAGCCAAAACTTTTTTTTTTTTTTTTAATTGTATTTTGTTAGCTTACCGATCTGGCCCCTTAATGGGGACTGAGCTTGGAGAGATTTGCGCTTAATTTGTTATCTTTCTCACTTCCTCATCTGTAAAGTGGAGACAAAACCTCCTTCCTTTCTCTCTTCTCAATCAGGTTGTAAGCTTTTCAGGACTAGGACTGCCTCTTGCTGTGCGTGTGCACAGCTCTGAGAGCACTGGGGCTCTGGTCTTTGCCAAGGGGTTTGTAGACACCATCAAAAAAACGAAGAAGAAAAAGTTCAGGACCTGTTTCTTCCACATAGAAGTGCTGCTGGTGCTGCCTGGTCTAGTCTGTTTGTTTGTGTTTTCCCCCTTCTTTCTAATTATGCTGGTATTTACTACTCGACAGCTGTAGTCTGGAAAGAAAAATGGCAAGCGGCAGGCTCTGCAGCTGACAACCACGTTGTGCCTTGGCTGCTTGTCAGCAAAGGGCCACAGCTGATCCACTTCCCTCCGGAGATAGGCACGAACTCCGCGGAGACTGCAGCCACCCCTTCAGCGCTTGTTTGCAGCTCATCACTCGCTAATCTATATGCCTTGCACTTCGTCTGGGGATACGTCTTGCTGTGCTGGGGTGGGGGTGCAGGAAGATGTCTTCCGTTGGCTGTAATATGGGTTATGGAGCATGACTGTAGCTGCATAGTAGCTCTGTCCTCTAAAGGGAGAGGGTGTTTTTTGGCTTTCATAGCTGTAGTGACTTGACCTGGCAGCTGACTGAGGATCTGCGAGCGGGAAGGAGTGAGCATCAACTTTCACATGTAGGCTTGCTTTGGAGGCCTTGGTGGAGGTTGCTTTGGAGTAAAAAAAAAGGCTGAAATGAGCATTTCCAAACAGGGTGAGAGTGTCCCTGATCCAGTTTTGCTGCTTTATTGCGCAGATCGCAGTGTCAGTTGTTTTCATAGCACCATTTTGTTCATTCTCAGTCTAGAAGTTCATCAAAGTTAAGCACCTTGGATTGTCTTTCAACAGCTTCCCATTCAGGGTGGTGGGCTGTCTATTAGTTGAGTTGCTGTGTAGTGCTGTAGCAGGTCTGTACAGTATAGCCCCCTTGGATGTATGCACAGAGCAGCTGTCATTCAGACAAAAGGGGTGATTTTCCCTTGGCAGTCAGCAACAGCGAGGCCAGTCCTGGGGTCTGTCCCATTCACAGATTTAAGAAGGGTGTTGAAAAATTGGGTGAAGTGTAGAGAAGGACCACAACAATGAACCAAGGTCTTGAGAGAAGGCCGGATGCTTAGAGTCTTAAAGGGTCAGCCTGTTTAGTCTAGCAAAAAGAAACAGGGAGGTGAATTATGGGGTGTAAAACCTATCACAGAGGAAATTCTGGAATATTGGATGTCTTGGGTGGCATGAAACAGTAAAGTTGTCTCTTTCCTCTGCTTTACACAGGACTTCAATCTACCACAGAGGCCTGACAAGAACCAGCGGTTGCAAAGCTGAATCCATACAAACTCAAAATAGAAATAAAGGCACAAAATGTTTTTTTGGGGTTTTTTTTTTTTTTTTTTAACAATGGATTCTCTATCTCTGGGCGTCTTCCTATCAATAATGGAAGGATTTTGAAATATGTGCCTTACCCAAACCCAAGGCTTAAAATGGGGGGGTTCCTGGATTAAATATATTGGCCTATCATAGAGACAGTCCCTTCCAGCCTTAAATCCTGTAAATCTCTAAGCACAGTGATGATGTCACAGGTTTTGAACTCCTGTGATAAAGGTTCCTGTATCTTTTAACCCGCTTTTCCTGTCTCCCTTCTGTCATGATTTACTTTTAAGAAGTCCTCCTCCTTCTGGAGCTCCTCAGACCTTCTCCTCTCCTTCAGCTTCTGATATTTCAAGAGAAAAGGGTGACAGGGGGATGTGTTAGGGACATACAACTATATTGCTTAAAGGGGTTTCTGGCAGAGATACTATAGAGATACAATGACTCGCACTGAGCATAAAACTGGAACAGGCCTTTCTTATACTGTAGCATGCTCTCAAAATCCTGGTTTTGTGTGTGCTTGATGCTGGCCAAGGAGGGTGATTCCAGAACGTCTTCACTGGTTAATTTTTGGGTCTGGAGTAGGAATGGGGAGATGGGATGTGCTTAAGGCTGTCCCAGGCAGCATACAGCACTAGTGGTGTAGACATGCCCAATGCTACCTCTGATTCTCACCTGTGACCACCCCCTAGGCAATGGGTTTATCCTCAGTTCCCACATCTGGGGATGAGAGTGATAGATCTGCTTCAGAGAGCCGCAAGGATTGACGATTCGTTCTTTTGCAAATAAAGAATGTTCTATATTGAAAAGTGCCAGATTGCATCAATAACTGACCAGCTGAAAAGGATGTTGTTGAATGCCATGGGATGCTTCCTTTATTCCCCTTTGTTTCTGTGAGGGCAAGAGACACTGTTTCCACCCCCAACCACTCCTAGGAGCGGACGGTCAGAGCCAATTCCTTGCTTTGGAAATCCCATCCTATTCAGTAGAAGGGAGCAGACCCCCTGGATCTCAGAGTTGGACCCCAGTAGTGGCTATATCTTAAACCTCTTCTTCTTTAAACCAGACATCAAATGCTAGAGCTTTACTACAGGGCTGTAATAACAAAAACCAATGTGATGTATCCAGTGACAAGTCAAATGGCTTTGATTTTTGTCAGGAGTTGAAACCTGCCATTTGTTCAGGTTCCAGGGAGTTTAATTTGACCAAAATGAATGTTTTTAGTGCACGTGTGCCCTACAAATGATTTATTTTTACTTTATAAAAGAGCTGGCACAGAAATACCGATGTGATAAACAACCCTCACTCCCAACCCTGTGCTATTTAAAATGCACAACTATTGACATACACACGTAGAGAGGTAATTGGAGCCCTTTGTTAAAAACGGAGTTGGCTTGCATGGTTTTGATTGGTGGAGAGGTTTTTATTTTTATTAATGTTCCAGTCGTCCTTTGTCTTACTCTATTTACAGGGCATAAATAAAGGCACTAGTAGTTCAGCATAATAAAAAGGCTTTTAATGACTGCTCGGAGAGCATCGCTCTAACTTCGGGTGCTGCCGACTAACATTTACTATATTGCAAGTAAAGATCTTTTTCCTGAACCATGTCAAATTAACGAGGAGGAGCAAGGGAGTTCATGCTCCTCTGGACATACAGAAGTCCTCCTTCCTCCTGGATTTCCAGAAGAAGAAAAGTGGGAGGAAGGGTCCAGTTTTTGCTCGACTGATCTCAGGAGTTGCAAGGGTCCATCGGAAGCTTATTCGTTCCTTCGTGCTTTGCAGAAAGTGCTGCTCTGGTGTTCGAAGTCTGGCTGGAGAGGCATGTCCTGTTTTGTTGCCGTTCTGGCTGTGTCGGCGCGGCTGTTTTGCTGTCCAGACAATCAGTGTTCTGATCATGCATGAGGGCTTATCGTCTTACAGCTACTAAATATGTAAGCACTGCCATCCCCATGGAAACGCAAGACTTCATCTTTTACATGATACCGTCAAGTACGGAATTGGAAGCTTTGGCAGCGCTGTTGCTTAGACCAGAAAACTTAACCGTGGAGGTGAGCTGCAGGGCAAGCAGGTAGTTCGAAATCTTAAGTGGCAACTCTTTTTCTAGACTGCAGGGCTTAAGAAGCAAAGCCTGGCTTTCGTTCTCTTTATGCGTAGGGAGGAGACATAAAAAATGCAAATGGGAAGCCAATGGGACACTTGCCTGTGGCTAGGTTGTGCTCTGCAACCTGATTCTGAGCGCTGGATTGAACTGTGGGCTGCAGAGCGTTTGTGTGGTTTCATATTGGTGATGAATGATACAGATTCATCTCTGAGGAGCAGACGTTGTTTCTTATTGCTGCTTGTTTCTGCTCATGGCCGGACCAAGTCTTCCAAATCAGGCAGTAAGCAAGTACCCCGGGCCTGGCGAGAGCGGTATACTTTTGTCACGTACACTCCAGGACTTGCTCATGAATTTTGAATGGACGTGTACAGGCTGCTAATTGCTTTCTGGTTGGAATTCAATCCCAATCTCTCAAATCCATCCTTGAAAGGGCTCAGTTTACACCGGAGAACACGTCTGGCATTGGTAGGCGGGCAGCCGCCTGCAACCGCTTGGCCCAATGCGGTAACTTGTTTATGCAGAGTGCGTTTATGGTTACTTGGTTTCCGCGCTGCTCTTTGTCTGGTTTCCTGTCTAGTGCATCCTATAATCCGAGGGTGCATATGTGCATGGATAGGAGCTGGTACCCGGTCCATTACACGTTCTCCATTTCATAATCTGCCCTCCAAGCCTTCCAGTCCCCTCGCTTTTCTTGTCATCCGTTTCAGAAGATTAATCTATTTTCCTTGTGATCTACAAGCAGCACAAGAAAAGATCTTGGTCTTTCAGACCCACCCCCATAGTTGCTTTAATTCAGAAGTACAAAGGAACGGGGGGAAACGGTACTTCGTGTCCGTTCCACCAAGGGTAACAGATGTCTTTGAACCCAAAGGTGATACTTCAGATAATCTATTAAAGGTGAACTTCTTTGGAGGCACATACGTGCTTCAGAGTTCCACAGAGCTACATTTTTATACTTAAAATACGTACCAGATATAACAACCAAAACAAAGAACACCTGACACATCTCTTCAGTTCTTTTTAGTAATCCCATCAGCAGATTATTGCCTTGGCTACAATCATTAGACAAAAGCAATGCATGATATCGAGAGAAGAGATGTCTCACTGAGATTTGTTTCTGTTATGGATCATTAATGTGAATGACTTTTCCCCTGGGGGTAGATCTCTTCATTAGGTACCATCAGGGTTTTGTAAAGTTATTGGTGAAAGGGATCTAGCTAGACTTTTATTGGCTGGAAGGATTGTAAGACATTTTAGATTTGTAGGATTGATGGTTCAGGAAGGAATCAGAAGGGCTAAAGAAGTTTTGTTGATTTTTTTTTTTTTAAGGTTTTTTGTTCATCTTTTTTTTTCCCCCCATATGATTGAGCTTGTATTTCTCTTTTCACTGAGGTCATCTTTATAGATCCAAAGATCTTGCCTTCAACTCCTCTCTCTTTCCATTGACTTCTGGATAAAGTAGTTGGATAAATACCTTCACAAATGATGACAGCATGAACTGCCAAATAGCATTTGTAGCTAAATGCTGAGGATAATGCACCCAGCTGGAAAGTGTCAGGTGTCCAGACTCCAGGGTGGTCTGATGACACTGAACTCGGCAGACAAAGAGGCTATGGCCTCCCGAGGCCAGGTAAACCTTCCCTAAAGATGGAATGAAAACTCAAAGAAAGTTGCCCTTTCACTGTGTTTTGACAATGGGATCCTTACTATTTAATGTGAAACCTAAAATGGTTTGAGTTACCTGAAACTGGACACCTTTTTTTTTTTTTCCCTCTGGGGCACATTAGCGTATCAGAGGTGCTTAAACTGAGAATCTCTGACCTTGGTGAGCTTGTGGGCTGGGGAGGTTAGGGGTAGGGAGGGGAGGGAGAGAGACTTCTCTGTGGGAAGTCCCCAGTTTGGGTTCTTGTGCTGCCTCTCTTGATCCAAGGAGCTAAAGTTTCTTAATCATCAGAATAATGCTGTGACACCCATTTCTCCTCTGTAGCTACTTATGAGGCAGTGAGTGGAAGTTAGGGTTGGTTATAATGATGGGCAGTCCTCTTGGATTATTATATGTGCCTTACCCTGTATGGTAGGACTAGCCTGGATGGCGGTGGATGCACTTTAGGACTTTACTGACACATTAAGTTCTGACAATCAGTGTGTCTGTCTTCTTTCTCTCAGGTTTGTTGGGTTAACACTGGTGCATATGATCTTCCAACAGAGACTTCTGCAATTTTTTACAGTTCTCCCTGGTTGATTTTTGCCTCGCCTGATAACGTGCTTTTCTTTCAGATCCATTTTAGATACCCCCTATAATCAGAGCATCTTGATCCCTCACAATCTTGACAGTGCTTTTGTGAGGTAGGGACAGGCACAGTGAGCTAACTGACTTGCTCATGGACACGCAGGAAATCTGTGGCTAAGCTGAGAGGTGAACCTGGGTCTCCCAGTTCCCAATTTCCTATCTACCAAGTGGCAATGGTACCCCTTCACTGTATCATAGAGGGAAATGCATTGGAAATTGGAGCATTTAAGATGCTAAAGTAATGGAGGCCATATAAATAGGTGGTTTTAAGCCATGTGTCCCTTACCGTTGGACACTAAGGACACTGTTGTTAGACTGTAACCTCCCCAGGGTAAGGCTGGCTCTTGCTGTGTTTGTTGTATGGCAGAGTGGAGTCCCAACCCTGATTCAGGCTGTGGAGTGCTACTGTCATACCAGTAACATGCTGCTTGTAATTGCTCAGAAAATTCAAGAGCACTTAATAAACCTTATAAACACAGCACCACTGAAATATAGGCCATGTGCAGAAGCTAACCAATGTACAGCAGGGGGCAAAGGGGAAGATTTGGTTAAGGACGCTGGTATAAACCCTTAGCCTCGAATCAGCCCATGGGATTGATGCCTCCAACTAGAGCAGAGAGCAATTCAGCTGTTAATGTTGCCTCTGTGGACACCTGTACACATGCCCGACGCTTGCTCTGATGCATTCTAATTAGAACGCGTCTGAGCAGACTTAATTAATCGAGTCTGCTGGAGCATTTTAATTAGAATGCGAGTCTCCATGTATTCAGTGTCCCCGGGATTCAAAATGGTGGTGGGCGCACTTTAACTGCAGCTTGTCGAATAGGCTTTAGGTGAAGTGCCCCCACCACCATTTTGAAGCACAGGACCCTGAATACGCTAGACACTACGGGCATTTTAATTAGAGTGGCTCCCAAGAGCTGCCTTAATTAAAACACTCCCTGCACCGCACCCCCAGAGCACGTGCGAAGACGCCCAGTGAGGCCTACACTTAATCCATCATAATGAACACAATTTCTATCTGAGAAATAAAAAGGACTGAGTCAATGGTCAGGAGATCACCGCAGCATCCTCGCCAGTAGTGTGTTTCTCTGTGAAATAAGAGCAGATGTCCGTGCATGGGACCTACTGTTGCGTGCATAGTGGTGCTACCTCTAAATCATTGCTTAGTGAAAAGCCTTGGGATACCCGGAGCCTGAGCAGAGCTACTGTATGTTAAAATAAAGTTCCATCCTGCTCCGTGTACACAGTTATTTGAGAGCGCTGCCAGCGAAGAGAATCCCAAAGCCCCGGCATGCTCTTGTCGTAATAGATTTGCATTGCTGTTACAATGCTGCTCAGTAGATGAGTAGAATATTAAGATTTTTTTTTAAAGGAAAAGTGTTTATTTCATACTCAGCTGAGGGGGTTTCACCGGTTCGGAGCACTCGCACTCTCAGTTGTCTGCGGTGGGGTTTGCCAGTTGTTCAGCACCTCTGAAAAAACTGAGATACCTGCATGCAGATTTAGGTGCTTGGCATTGTGTGCCTTTCTTGGAATATCCTGCCCCGAGTCACCAGAACGAATGCATGCGAATAAACAGGAAGGAGAAGTGATGGGGAAGATGTGGAGATGGCTTCTTGGTGACCTCCTATTCCTTCATTTTAATGACCCCCTGTGCTAGAAATAGGCTTATCCCTGGAATTCATCCACATTTTCACTGTAACCGTTCCTTTGCACTGCAGCTCTGCTACTGCCAACTCCAGCTTTATTAAACTGACATGTAATATTTAGCTCCGCAGTTAAAGAACTCTTGCAGACTAACAGCTGCCCAGCATTGATCTAACTTTGTGTGATTGTTCCAGATCAGTGAATCTCAAGCTTTTACTTTTGATTCCTCCCAGCATGGCCTAATCCTGCTCTCATTAAAGTCAGGGGTAAAACTCCCCTTCATATCAATGGGCATAAGATCAAACCTATCTTTTTTGACACTGTATTCTCCTGCCGGTACAGGCAGTCCTCGACTTAAGATGTTTCAAGTCGCAACAAACGGCACTTTCAACGTCTATAAATTGACACCCTGTTTCGACTTTCTGGTATCAGTTTTGACTTTACGACGCTTGATCTGGCGCAATGCTACACCAACGAACAAGTTCGCTGCTTCGCCCATCCCCCTGAAAAACATCTGTCCAAACTTCCCTGGACACTTGCTTTAAGAAAGCAGACAAGACTCCAGAAAAACCTGCAGGCAAGACTCCTGGGAAGACTCCAGCCAAGAACCCTTCAAAAAGTCCAGCAAAGTACAAAATTATGGGTGATTTTTGGTGAAAATAGGGTGTTGGGCTAGCAGGAACCAACCCCCCATTTATGACATTGTTTCTATGGGAAAATCGGTTCTAACTTGCAACATTTTGACTTAAGATGCATTTTTCAGGAACCAATTGTGTCGTAAGTCTGTGGACTGCCTGTACTTGTGTTGTTCTGATTGAGTCTATAGAGAGAAACAGAGATGAAGTAGGGCTGTTGGGAGTGTTCATTCAGGCAGTGGAGGTATCTTAACGTGGAGAATCTTAGAAAATTAGGTTTGGAAGGGACCTCAGGAGGTCATCTAGTCCATCCCCCTGCTCAAAGCAAGACTATTCCCAACTAGATCATCCCAGCCAAGACTGTCTAGCTGGGTCTTAAAAACCCCAAAAGATGGAGATTCCACCACCTCTCTGGGTAACCTGTTCCAGGGCTTTATTACCCTCCTCATGAGAAAGTAAAGAGCCAGTGGGCTGCTACTTAGTTTGGATGGCTACGCCTCACATTCAGCTATGCTTGAGCTCAGGCTAATGCTGAAGTGCATTGCCTTGTGCTTCGTTGCATCCTTTGCAGGACTGCTGCCCTTAAGTCATCCTGTCTTTAATTATTGCTGATCTTCACAGAGCAATAAGGCCTACCCTTCGTTCTTCCCAATACTCTACCCTTCCATGTCTTCTTACCCAAGACCAAAGGGACATTAGGATTCATCTGAAAACTTAGGTGCTGTTTCTGCATCTGTTGGTGAATCCAAAGGTTTGGTGGACTTGAGAATTGGAAAGGATTCCAACCATGGATTTCAGACCCTCTACAAATGTTGATCCATTCACTCACAGTTTTGTTTTGGGTTTCTCTCTTAATTCCTATTTGTATTTTAACTGGGAAGATGCAAGTATAAGTACATGTTTTCCCTTTTTTTTTTTTTTAAATAGAAAATACAGCATTGCCACCCCCAAGTATTCAAAGTGCACATAAGAAGCAATCAGACATTTCTTTACTTATTTCTGGTTTTTTATTTATCTACTTCTGTTTGAGCCTTTGGGTTTCAAAGCTTTTGTCTCCAATCAGGAGAGCTAGAAACTAGCTTTTTTTTTTTTTTCTTTCCAAGTGAGAACTGAGATTCTCCCATAAGCTGGTATTCATGATTTCATCTGTTTAAAGAAAAATATGAATAAAATTGTGAATCGGCAACACTGTAAACATTAAAGTGGGGCGGCCTTTGTAACAAATTCCTGTAATGTGGCAAACGAAATGGACAACCTTCCTCATTCTAGCCTGCTGTTTCTCTACCTATCCCAGGTGGCATCAAGAATCCTTGGATATTTGTATCAGGCTGAATCCGTACACAACCTCTTGCCTAAAATCACCGTGATTAAGGTTTTTCTGTATCCAGTTTAGGTTTGACAGCACACAGGAACTTTGCTTTCCTTGTCTCCTCTCTGTCTAGATTGGCTAGATGACTCAGGATGACTCTTGATGCATAATCCTGTACTTGCTTTTTTAACAAGAGAAGTTGAGTGGGTGGGAAGTGGCTACGATAGAAAAGCTGGTGTTTGGATCAAACTACAGATTTCTGACCCATGGCTGCCAAAGGCTTGGCTGACCAGAGGCAGCTGATTTTATTTAGGTTGCTAATAACTTCTGGAAAATTACTGGAACCATCTGATAAGTCTCTTCACTCTTTGTATCACAGCAGGACAGAGAAAAACAGTTTAGTAGAGCTTTTGCTAAATGGACAGAGCACATTTAATCTCCCCACCCCACTGCATTGAAGCCAGAATTCAGCATTCTTCGTCAACAATGGTCTGGTCGCATTACAAAGAATAACTGTACCATTACAAAATGGATACACTAATCTTTTTTTTGCATCAGCTTCATGTCAAGGTTTGTTTGTTCTTTCTCTTCAGTGGCACATACATAGTTCTGCATTGATATACAAGCTCTCTGAATCGCTCACATCTCTGAAAATTAATGTAGATCAGCAAGTAACAAAGCATTCATTTCAAGGAAGCAGGGGCACGTTGCCAGCTCTAGTGTTTTTCATTACAGATGTAAAATAGTTAATATTTCAAACTGGAGCTTTCTAAATTTACAAAATAAAATAATATAATAATCCAAAGTGGTGTCTTGAAGACGTGAATGCCCTAGTAGACTACATATCTGATGCATGCACGTGCAAACGCAATATGTCCACTAGCGAGTGCTTTTCTTCCTCTTTTCTAACCCATTCTTGGGCAGTTTTATTTTCAAGGGATGATTGCAGACTCAGTGAATGATGGATCAAAATTTAGTCTTCAGTGGATAGGATATCATAAACCCTTTCTCAGGTAGAAATATCACATACTGTAGTACATTGCCCTTGATCATGTACATTTTAACTTCCTAGGTTTCCTTCACATGTTTTTTAGTGTAGTACTATGATCATGGAGACTATTGTATGACAAATAAAATTGATTTGTCTATTTAGTTAAATATTTCTCTTTTCATTGCAGTGCTTTGCCAACACTCGATAAGCATTGAGTTGCTCTGCATTTTTGTCTTATGTTGTACAGTTATGGACAAGGAAGTATAGAAAAGCTTTGGTGATTAGTAGAGGTGCGCTGATAAAGTTTTTTTTGGCTGATTACTGATGGCCGATTTATACCAATGGCCAATTATTAACCAGCCATATTGGCCAATGCCAATCTGATATGCAGCCCAGCAGTTTGGAGAGCAGCTCCCTGCTGGTAAGTCTCTGGGGTGAAGGGGCATGGGGTGTGCAGATTGAGGCTCCCACAGTAAGGGAAGGGAGTAGGGTAAAGGCAGGGGCAGCAGCAGGTGCTGCCCAGCCAGGGCGATGAATGCAACCCTGCCATGGGCGGCTCGTTTGGGGGTGGGTAGGGTGGGAGGAGGGGGCAGCTCCCCTCTGCTGCACACACCCTGGGGGAGGCATGTGCCCCCCTGTATTTGTGTGCGGGGAGAGGGTGGGCTGTGGACTCAGGGCTAGGGGCTGCTTCAGCCTCTTCTGGTTGCGGGGGGCTGGGTTGGGGCTGTGCTCAGGGCAGGCAGCAGCGATGCTGGGAGGGGTGGCTACGGGGTGGGCTATGGCCACCCCAAAATTCCTCGCAGCCACCCTGCCCAGCGCCACTGCTGCCCGCCCCACAGTTCCACCTTGCTCCCAGGGTCGCATTCACTGCCCTGGCTGGGAAATGCCTGTCCCTGCCCTTGCCCTACTCCCTCCTTCACTGTGGGGGGCCTTGATCTGCACCTTCCCCTGCCCCACTGGCTTACTGGCCAGACACTGCTCTCCACGCTGCCTGGCTGCATGCATGCTGCAGCTGCGTACATGCACACGGCATTTATAGGTGACATTATCAACTACACCCGCCAAAAATTCCAGCTGCCAATTAAGTTAATTTTCCTTTTATTGGTACTGATACATCGGTGCACCTCTAGTGACTAGTCCAAAGTTCTTCATGAATCCCTTTAGGAGCTGTGAAGAGAACCCACGTGTCCTGAGTCCAGTCTGCAGACTACACATTTTGTCTTAAATAAAACATTTTTTCCGCCATCTCCTGCGGATAAAGATGAAGGCACCTGAGCTTGTTCTAGCTCTTCACACTGCCACACATACACATGGACACACATTTCCAGTGCAATGGCTGTATCAGTTTTCACTCGAGTTTTCTCAGCCAATATTTTTTTTCCCCCCTTAAACAGAGCCATTCACCTGCTCTTGCACTTAAATGAAAAGAAACCTCTTTGCACACAAAGACAGAGCGGAGAAAGTGTGCGACTGGTACATTACATTCTTGTTACATTAGGGTTTTCTTCTTAAAGTAGAAGAGCTGGTATTTTTCCTAGGAGAGCTAGCCTTCCCCTACTATCTTTTCCCTA
>NW_005842219.1:1438096-1474226 GCF_000455745.1 Alligator sinensis
AATAAAAATTCCTCCTTTATTTGAACCACAACAAGGTTGAGTGTCTTTTTATTTGACTTTCCTCATTAAGACTTGCCTTTCAGAGGTGCAGAGCAGTCACTGATCCAGTTGACTTGAATACTTGGTGGGCTCTTGCTTGGCCACAGTGAAGGCACTTGATGCGAAATTCTGTGATCTGTGCATAGTTTGTTTTTAAAAAAAAAAAAGACAAATCTGTTGTTTAATGGAAAGTTGCTTGTTGTCTGTGACCATTCAGGTAGTGATGTGTGATTTGTTTCTGTTACGTTTCGTGTGACATAAAGAAGGAAATCTAAACAAAACCCAAATAAATGTGATTAAATCATCTAAAAGAAATCAGTACTCTGTTGCTCTGATAAAGTATCTGCAGTTGCAGGTTTGGTAGTAAGGGTGAATTGCATGTTCCTAAATACAAACCTCTTCCATTTTGCCTTTTTTATTTCCTTACTTCTAGTAAGCATTACAGTTGCTGTATTTTCTTTTTTTTTTTTTTCCTCTACAAAGTGCTATACATTCTGTAGAAAGGCATTTAGTTAGTAGCATTTTTCATCTCCTGCATGTATACTTCTGATTTCCTGCTAAGCTTTTTCCTCAACAATCCAGCATGGTAGCGTGATAAAGCAGCCAGCAATCTGGCCAATTTCTGAGCTCAGTCACACGAGGAATTCGCTTTACTCGTGTTCGCTGGCAAATGCACTGCTGACTTCAGGAACTTTGCTTTCTGGGTGTCATTAAACTGCTGATGAGTTGTTAAAAAGTTTAATAAAAGGGGAAAAATAAAGCAGTTTTCTAACCGAATTGTTCTTATAAACATTGGCAAGTGTGTGTGCATCCAAATGGCATGTGCAGTGGTGTGATATTATTTATATCTAGAGGGGAGTAAATCTCTTTACTGGGAAAATCAACATCAGGTGTGTCCTACACCTGTTTTATATGGAATAAATTCATCACCGTTGAGGAGAATTTCACATAGCCCATGTGGATTTAATATAGATTAAATCTAGATTAAGTGCAGTATTCAGAAATTCAAAATAAAACCATTGTCCTCCTCTCAGATTTGTATATTTAGTGTACCACCATAGATCTGCAGGCTGAGTGCATCTGGAAGTGATGCAGATTAGAGAAAAACAAGCCAAAGCCAACATAGTAAAAAGTAATCAGAAATGAAGCCCTGTTCCCCCACCCATCCTTCTAATCACCGTGCCCAGCACGAAGGCTTCGGGCACCCTGGGTTAGCTTTGATGTCAGGCTGCCTCCTCCCAGCCTGGGATAGAATTAGAGTTGTGTGTTGTGTACCAAAGAGCAGCAATGACATGAAAGCTTTCTGCTTGGCTAAGGGTTTAGCCAACTTCATTAACTTGTTCTTTTCAGCCAGAATTGTTTATAGGAGAGCCCCCAGCCTGAAGCCTATACCCGGTGATTTGCAAAGAGGATGGTTCTTAGGAGCATCCTGCTAACAAAGTGGCTGGTACAACATCCCTGTAAATCCAGGCCCACCACCTAGCGTGACAGCACTTAAATAAAAGGAAGAACTGTTATATTTCAGGTGACATTTGGGGTGGGGTTTCTAAAGCTTTTAAAGCATCTTAAGGTGCAGATAGTCACGTGGGGCATTTTTACGCATCTAAGCGCCAGGTGCTTTAAAAAGCACCTGGCACTGCATAGCTGACAGTTGTATAAGTGGCGAAATGCACGTCAGCACACAGAAAATGGCAGTGGTGCGCTTTTGAACTAAAGCACACAGAAGATATTTTAGTTCAAAAGCGCGCTGCCACCATTTTCATTGCATTGACACACATTTTGCTGCTTATACAACTACAAGCGATGTAGCACCGTGCATGTCAGCTTGCATACGCGTCAGCTTGCACGCGGACCAGATTTGCAGATCTGACGCACCAGATTTCCGACACGTCCAACTATGAAAATGCATGTGTATTAATGCCCCTGAGGCCAAAATTAACCATACGGATGCCTTCATTTAGGCCTCAACTCCTGAAATTTAGGTGGTGGGCCCCAGGAGGGAAAATCCAGATCAACAGGGTTGGGCACCTACGTTCAGGGCTGTAATAGAAAGAGCTGTTTAATGAAGTCTGAGGACTGGAGTGACAAGTCCTTGGTGGAAAAGACTCCACAGCCCATACCACTGAGCTGACGCAAAAGTGAAGCATCAGTCTCTAAAGGACATGTATGATTTAAGACTCATGAGATTTTTTATTTTTTTTATACAAGTTAAATTTTGTCTTCTGCGCATTTGTTCCTTTTAAGGTTGACTTTGTCAAGCATTTCTTTAGGAGCTCAAGGGTTAGAAACTCATGGCTTGCTTAAAAAGAATGAAAGCTGAAATTCTCCTGTGATTACATGACTTCAGGGACCAGGGCATATGAAAAGCACCATACGGCATGAGATGTGCAGTGGAAGTTATGATACTTGGTGGAACGGGCAGTGACCTGCTTTGAAACCTTTTGCTTCCCCAAAGGTTTGCTTCCTCTTTCATGTCTGTGTCATGGGTTGGCTCACATCTAAAGGAATCTTCCTGACCTTAGCCAGATTGGGAATCCATTACTCCCAGTTGCCTTTGCTTTAAAAACACCCTGTATTTACAAAAATACGATGGTGACCCTTTGAATCACATGTCTGAAGTGGACAGACTTACCAGGAACCCAAGGGACTACTGCTGTAAAGAAAGAGGGGGAGAAATGTTAATAAATTAATATACTAAGAAAAAAAAAAAAGAACCTGGCCCAGATTTGTGAAATAATAGAACAGTTTAAGGTCCCCCTTTTTTTCTTTAATCTTTGTCTCTGTTTTCAGTTAACAACTTTTGCTCATGTGTTATAAGGGACGATGTGTGACCTAGAGCATGCATGCATACATGTTATGTGCAAGTCTGGGTACATGTACCTAATGTATGTCTAAACCATAAATATTGTTGGTGTTTATGTATTATATGCATATAAATATGTATGTATATTTCTATATATATATTGTATACATGTGGGATGTGGAGGGAACAACATGGGTTTGTCTTGTCCTGGATACAGAGCTGAATTTGTCATAACCAGGGATCCTGGTTTTCTCTGTTCAAAAATGTTAAATTCACTAATTTAAAAATAAGAACAGCCGTAAATGCTCTGATTTAAAACAAAAATCAGCGTTTTTCCATGATTAAAATGAAATGCCCCACACACACACACACACACACACACACACACACACACACACACACACATATATATATAATCATTTGAACACAGGAATGTATCTGGTAGGCGTGTTAGACAAAAAGAAATGCAAAAATCTAGAACTATTGGTTCAGAAATGATACCTTTTAGTAGACCAACTAGGAAATTGCAACAACAACAAAAATGTCTTTTTTTCTGCAAGCTTTCAGGCTCAAACACCCTTCATCAGGCCCTGGGAAAATTGAAAGATGGTAAAAAGTCCCCATAGGTAGGAAAGAAATTTCATTTTTGCAGGGAGGGAGCTGGAGATGGAAAATATATCTGGGTCCATGAGAGTGTCTCTGTGAGTTGTTCTGAGTTGCTCTTTGTTGTGTAGAACAGGTAGGATTCCTTCCCTGGAAGTGTCAGATGGCAAGCAGGGAGGTTTAAAAATCTTTCTTGTTATTCTACAATGAAGTTTTAAAATCCAAAAATCAGCTAAAATTCGGCATCTTCCATGTTTGAGAAATGTATTTGGTAACTGTGTTGGTTTGAGACAAGAAAAAAATGCAAAAATCTAGAACTCTTGGTTCAGAAATGATACCTTTTATTAGACCAACTTTGTTACCATCTTTAATTTTCCCAGAGCCTGATGAAGGGTGTTTGACCCCAAAAGCTTGCAGGAAAAATAATGTTTGTTTTCTTGCAATTTCCTAGTTGGTCTAATAAAAGGTATCATTTCTCAACCAACAGTTTTAGATTTTTGCATTTCAGTTGAACACAATGTTTTATTGATATATTTACAATTTTAAAGCAATTTGGAAGCCTACCAGTGCTTCAATCATTATCATAAAATAAATTCTAAATGCCTGTATATTTTGGCATTTGATTTGGGGTTTTTTAATCATGGAAAATCAGAGCTTCCCCTGGCCCCTTTGCTCACGAGGGTGTGGGTCCAGCTGCAGCTGTCCTCCTTGGTGCTTTGTGCTACTGAGCAGCCCTAGTATGCCAGTGCTCTGCCCCTGCACATGCCGGTGACTCTCACTCCCAAGCCACAGTCCCTCCAGCCCTTTTGGTGCCCCTTAGTCCCAACCCACAGCCTCCTGCCCCCGCAAGCCCTGCTGGAGGGGACGCCCAGCTGCCAGGGCTACAGTGCCAGGGCCCATAGCCCTCTGCCCCCCAGCAGTGCGGAGCCTGGCTCCACGCCGCAGGCAGCACGGCCAAACCAGAGCCCATGTGAGCGAGGAGGATGCAGGCTGCCCACCCTGGACTCGGGGGCGGGGGGGGGGCTTTTGTCGTGAGGTGGGATGCAGGCTGCCCCCCCTGGACTCGGGGGGGGGGGGGGCTTTTTACTCTGATGCCCTTCCCTTGGGGTCCTCCTTGACCCAGTGAGCGGGACCTGGTGCAGGAGGGCAGGGAGGCACAATGCCACTGCCAGTGGTGGTGGCACAGATTTCCACCACCCACCCACTGGGTCATGGAGGCTGCCAGGGGGAGGGCTGCAGGGCCCTGAGCCTGAAGTGGGCAGCCTACATCCACCCCCACTCCATGCTTCCCTCCCTGAGAGTGCATGCAGTGGTGGGGAGACAGCCCCCCCAGATGAGCTGCTCCTGGCTCCATCCTGCTTCTCCAGTCAGGTCCTGCTGGCAGCGCCCCCAGCTCCTGCCCCACTCCCCCTTTCCCTCCCCATGGGGGCTTCAGTCTTCCCTCCCCCCATTGACTTACCTGGAAGGAGCTGCTCTCCAGGCTGCCTGGCTGCCACATTCATGTGTACATGTGCACATACACATGGTGCCCCCTGCCTGATCACCTTCCTGCCACTCCCCCAGCCCCAGGCAGCCCCTTGCAGGCTGGAACTCTGCCAGCCTACAAGGGCAAACCTGCAGTTTCTCACCTTTTTCTCCTTTTAAAGGGGAAAATCCATGTGTTTCCACAGCCAACAAAACCTGGATCCCTGGTCATAACTATCTTCCTTGCCTGTCTTTTTGCACTGCTAGTTACCATAAATAGATCTCTCACCGGATACAAGAGCATTCACCAAAAGGCTACTGAGTTGAAATGAGGCCCTTTACTATGGGAGAAATTAGAAAGTAAATGGAGCTTTAGTCTGAAGCCAAGCAAGCACCTTTATACCTTTGAGGGGCTGGTCCTCCCTTTGAAATCTGGAGCTAGAAGAAGAAGATGTTGACAATTGAAGAGCACTGATGTCTCCTCAACCCTCCTTCATTCTGGATGGGGCAGTGCCTCCTAAACTGCTTCAGTTTTCCTGAGACTGGAATCATTCATGGTGCGTACATGCCGTCCAGTTGGGGCCAGGTACAGATGTTACACTTTTACCAGTATGAGCGATTGAAAACCGGTCCGTACCTGTAATTCGGCACACAAAGCTGGTCTATACCCATAACAGAACAGAAGTTCAGCAGACACAGACTGGTTTAAAAACGGTGGAACCTGGTCTAAGATTTGCCTGCTCCCACCGAGGGCGAATGTGTGCTCTGTTTGCTACCGATCTAAAAAACCATGCCACTTACAGAAAAAACACGCAACTCAAATCAATTCTACCTCGGGCTTTTTGAGTGTCTGTACCTAGCCTAGGTTTGATCCAATCCTCTGTATCGTAACCCTTCCACTACCCCAGATCCTGCAACTAGTACTGGCTTTCCCTTGGTCAGTCCCCTTCCTCATAATGAGTAGCAGCTAACTCCACAACTAGCTTCCTTGACATCGCTGCCTGCAATGGAAAGTGTGGTTCAGTGGGAGCAGAGGATTAGAACCGACTCCTGCATACGTCTGTTCTTTTGCATTTGCATTTCACAAAACTAAGGTTTTTAAGAGGAAAAAAAAAGACTAACAAAACAAAAGCAAAATAAGGGTCCTGCTGCCAATTGAATGAAAACTCCCTCTGTGAGATTTATTCAGCTACTTCAAATATAAATGTGTTCGTGGAGGTCAGGCAAATCAATCATCCTGCATTAGGAAATGTTGATTGATGTTTTCAGCATGTGTTCGTGAAAGGCTGTAAGTGGATGTTAAACCTACCCACCAGGAAAATGTTATGCAGTTTAGTTTGCTTGGTAAATAATTGTTTGAATATTCAATTCAGCTGTTTGTCTAGAATTACTTTTGTGGTAGCTTGATCAAGCTTTAATTGAATTTAATATATTCATTAAAGATTAGTTTGTTTATTTTTTCCCTCCAGATCCAGGCAAGTATACTGTTCCCCACCACCCAAGCAATACAGGTCTTGGCCATAGCACAGTTGACCTGTTGTTTCTTCACATTTCAGATTGTTCCTTGTTTGTATTATAGTAGCTAGCACTTAAAGGTCCCAGCTCTGGAACAGGGTCCCACTGTGCTAGGCCTTATGTAAGAGCACAAAGTATAAAGACCTTGAAATGGAAGTGCAAGTGTCACTCCTTCCCAGACTGGTCACTCTGTAGAGGGTAGGAAATGGCTGTTGGTTGTAGAGGTCACCAAGTAGGACTAAAACAGGGGTCGGGTCTCGGCAGTGCTAGCATAGGGGTACCAGAATCATCACTGATGGATAAGGCTAGAATTGCATATTGGCGGATCTGGACTTAGGTGCATAGACCGCAAGAGCAGTGAGTGCTACAGATCTGGACCAAGGTGCACTGATGAAGTTGCACGTACTCATGGGCTGAGTTAGTCAGCTGTGGTGGAAGGTGATGGCTGTGGTACATAGGCAGAGCTGCCTGCCGTCATGAACTGGAATAGCCTTGCAGGGTGGGTACTCTAGTGTTGTGGTATGGGGAAGCATTTCTTAGTCTTCATGCAAAAGTACTCGTACTTAGAAACTTTGGCCAGAAAATCATTTTGAAATTATAGTATAGAAAGGCCAGCACCACACTTCTTTATGCCCCTGAGCTAATACGGTTTGCATTTGGGTGCCTAGTGACAAATAACTTGTACAGCAACCACCCAGCCTGTTCTGCTGCTTCCTCTCTTGTCTTCTAACCATCATGGAGATCAAGGTCCAGTTATGATTTCTTTATGTTCTTTGAGGAGCCTCCCAAGCCTAGCTCTCTGTCTGCTTGAAAAACATACTGTTTACTCACTGCCACAGGTCGATGGCAGCAGGAAAAAAAAACTGGTGACTAAGCCAGTTAATTGCTGCCAGAACAAAGCCTCCAGACCATATCTCAGAGTGCTGACTTTACATAAAGCTTTGGACTCAGCAGTGCTTTAGAAATCTACTATCACCGCGTGGGCTGGCCTGCCTTTCCCACACTGTCTCTATACATTCTCCCAACCCTGAAAGAATGGAGACTAGGGGGGTCATGTTTCTAAAAAGTTTTCACTTCCCTGCAAACATCAGATTGCAGAGCAGCACTGAAGTGACGCTCAGACTGCCTCTGTGCAGCAGCATGGAGATCTGTTCTCCACAGAGCGGTACGGGAAAGAGCACATAGTGGCAACAATGCATGGTAGATGCACCTGATCTGGAACAAGGTTCTTGAAAGGTTTATGAAGGTTACGATCAAGGAGGGGTTGTTAATGATCCCCTTGTCTGATTACCTTCATAATACCAGGCTGAGGGTAAGGCAGAGATGTCGTGCTTAAGGCTAAGTACAGACATGCAAAAAGCCTGAGTCTGAATTGATTCAGTCTTTGCAGGTTAGTCTAACTGGTGTAGATTGAACCGATTTGCAAGTGAACTGACATTCACTTTTGATTCCAGAAATGCAGTTACATGCCTGCAGTGGCTCAGGCCAAAAGCCGCAGGGCCCTAGAGCAGCCCTCCCTTCCCCTTGGCAGTGAGCTGAGAGGAGGGGCATGGCCAGGCTCCAGCAGGCCTAAGTAAGATTGGGGAGGGATTTGAACCCCCACCCTGGCCTGCAGGGTCCCCAGTGGGGTGTGCCTGGAGGGGGAGTGGAGAAGCAGCCCTTTGACAGGCTTTTGTGGGAGAAAGGAGGAGGGAAGAGGAGCATAGCCAGCCCCTGGCTGGCACGGAGCAGCAAGAGCAGGGGAGGAATAGGGGGAGAGCCCTGCCCGCTGCAGTGGCACCCTGATAGCTGAGCCCTGTCTGGGCATGAGGAGCCAGGAGCAATCCAGCCTCACAGCTCCCATGGCCCTAGTCCGAGCCACAGCTGGCTGGGAAGGGCCCTGCCCTGCAGCCTGGCCTGGCCCCTCCACACCTGCCCTTAGCACAGGGGTGGGCAAAATGCAGCCCGGGAGCCAGATGCAGCCTGCCAAGCCATTCTTTCCGGCCTGCGGGCCCCCTAAAAAATTTAGAAAGTTAATATTTATCTGCCCCTGGCTGCCTATCATGTGGCCCTCAATGGCTTGCCAAAAGTCAGTAAGCAGCCCTCTGCCCAAAATAATTGCCCACCCCTGCCTTAGCAGCACCAGCCCCAGCCTCAGCCTCAACCGCAGGTGAGGCAGGCAAATGATGGGGCCATGCCTCAGCCCCGGCCCCTGGAGCCAGCAAGGGGGGAGGGCAGGGAGTTACCCTGACAGGTGCTGCTCCGCCCTGGCCAGGCAGACCCCGGCTGAGTCCCTGAGGGGAGGTGGGGGGAAATAAATCACGTCCCTGCCACCTTAGCTTTAGGGGCCATGCCAGGCTGACATCTGGCCACGCACCCCATGCTCCAGCTAGAGACCAGACGTGCAGGGTAGCTCTGCTGCCTGGAGCAGACAGCCCATCCTGGCCTGGGGCTGAAAAACATGTTGAGATGCTGGGCATGGACTCCGGTTTAACTTAAACCAGAAAGGTGTCTGGGAGAGAAGTTCCATAAACTGGTTTGACCCAAATCAGTTAAGTCTGATACTACATTTAACCAGGTTTAGCTTAAACTAGTTTTGGCCATTTTGAAACTGGTTTATGTGCACTGAGTTTATGTTCTGTTACAGGTTTAAACCAGTTTCTGATCACTGACACCGATTTATGTGTAACTTGTGTCCTTAGCCCTAGAGTGTGTTCTGTTATGTGCATACATTCCCCTTCCTGACTGTCCCATTACTTTCTCATTGGGCAGCGTACTAGTTTCTAAGCCTTCCTAGCAAACAAGTGTTTTCATGTTCTTCATCTTCATTTCTTTTAGGCTGGAATAAATATAAAAGTTCAGCTTGAAAGCAAAGTAAAAGCCTTGTAAATTGTCAGAGAACTTACCCTCTGCATAACTTATGTAGCATGGATGTTTCAAGGTGGGTTTTTTTTCCCTCCCAATCAACCAGTGTGGTGAAAGAGCTCTGAGTATTCAGACCGGTCTGTACAGTGCCAGACCAGGGAGAATGGCTACTTTACACTTAATTCAGCAAAGCTTGGGATGCTATAAAAACAGATATTGATGCTGATGTTGTTTCTATAAGTGCTTTGAGATACGTTTGTGAAAACCATAATGTGAGAGTTGGGGGGGGCGTGATATATGCATCCCAGAGAGATTTAGTTTTTCTTTTCTTTCTCAAGAAAATGTGATGCTGTGCCTCTCTAGCAGGATTTTTTTTTGTTGCTGTTCTCCAGGTTTTTTTTACATCTGTCTCCCATTCCATCCACCTTTGGACATCATATCTGGTTTCCATTGTTTTTTCAGGACATGTAAGTGTTTTTGGGGATTTGAGTACATTTTAAGTCTGTGACTAGCACTGCTAATGCTGATTCTGGAGAACAGAGAGTTGTACCTTGTGGGTCATTCAAACTCTTCAGTAGGTTAGTGTCTTACATTGTGTTTCCCAAAACTGAATGTGAAATCCGTAATTTTTTGTGCATTCTTTATTTTGGGTGTTTCTCGTATTATGACAACCCCGTGTTTGGTGTTGAATAGGATAAGGAGGCAGTTGTGCAGAAGTGTCACTGCTCACTTGTTGAGCTGGATGGACATCACAATGCAGCTGGATAATACCATTTCCTGCCTGGGATCTATTTGTGAAAAGCGCTGCATAAGAACTTGGTAGGGGTGCACCAGTAGAGATTTTGGGGGCCGATACCAATAGCCGATTTTTAAGGAGGCATATAGGCCGATACTGATTCGATTTCTGATGCATAGCCTGGCAGCTTGAAGAGCTGCATGCAGCTGGTAAGTCTGTTGTGGTGGAAGGGGAGGGAAGGGGAATGGGGGGACAGTTTAAGGCCCTGCAGTGAGGGAGGAGCGGGGCAGGGACTGGGGCAGGCGCTGCCTGGACAGGGCGTGGGACGGAGCCATGGCTCATCCAGGGGGGCGAGGGGGTGGGGGCAGCTCCTGCTGCTGTGTGTACCCCAAGAGGGCAGGGTGCAGGGGGTGTGCCCCCAGATCTGCGCGGGATGGGTAGGGGCAGGCTGCAGCTGGGGGAGAGGGGGTGTTTGAGCCAGGCTGTGCTCAGGGCAGATGGTGGCGGTGGCGCTGGGAGGGAGGCTACAGGGGGGGCTGTAGCCACTCCAAAGTTCACTGTAGCCCCCACAACCCCACCCTACCACCACCACTGCTGCCCACCCCAAGTGCAGCCCCAGCCCAACACCTCTCCCCACCATACACTGGGAGGAGCCTGGCGCAGCCCCAGCCCACAGCTGCAGCCCACCCCTTCCACCACAACAGACTTACCAGCAGCACGCAGCTCTTCAAGCTGCCGGGCTGTGCTCGGCGCCTGTGTGCTGCGCTGCAGCTGCATGCATGCACGAGCATTTATTGGCCAAATTGTTGGCCACATCAAGCCGATTTCCAATACCATCAGTTTTCTTTATATTGGTGCCAATCCAATATCGAACCGATGTATCGGTGCACCTCTAGAACTCGGTATTATTATTAGCCCTTTCCATCTGAGAATCTCAAAGTGCTTTGCAAACAGCACTGCAAGGCCCAATCCATTGCTCTCATGAGGTAGGAAATCGGCATTATTACCCTTATGGTATACACAGGTCAACTCGGGCACAGAGAAGTTACTAGCCCATAAGAAGTCATTGGCTATCTCCAGCAGCATCTGATTATTTTTTTCCTCTCAAGTTCTTCCACCCAACCATTGGCAGGGTCTAACCTAACCAACATAATATAATGGGGTTTCAGGACCCTACAACAGACTGTCCAGCACACTTGACAGTTGCACTCGCTTTTCTGAGGCATCAGGTAAATGCAATTGATAAATGGCTTTGTACTTCCTTATACATCTATTCCGTCTTTCTTTTCTCAATTAACCTTTATTGGCTAGGGGGGAAAAAAGTTAACAACTTTTGTAGGCTAAAGACTGAATACAGATATAATCAACCCCTACGCTGTGCCCCTTGTGTTGTGCATCCTCCTGTGGGCCTAGCTGTAGATCAGAAATACACAAGGCCATCATTCCTTAATTTGCAAGTCCTTGAATATGTACATTTTTCTTTTTAATGATCAAATCTTGTACGGCTCTAAAAGAGTTCACCTTGGTCCAAACCCTCATGCTTAGCAGTAGAATGATGCTGTTTTTTTCCAGTTTACTAGGGAAACAAACACATTTTTAATTGGGACTGAACAACGTCACCGTTTTAGTTTTCTTGTAGATCTTTGGCATTTTTAAAAATCTATTCTAATACCCAATGGCACAGCATTTGCTGAAAGGAGCAAAATAAAGAGACGGTTTGTCCATTGAAATTCTATAAGGCCTGATTGCTCTGCAGCCAGGGATTGGATGTTTTCGTAGGAGAAATTTATAGACTTTGTCAGTGGCAAGCAGAACAACGGTGCCTTCATTCTCACTTTGTCTCTCTCCCTCTCTCTCTCAGACAGGGAATGAACAGTGCAATAAAATATAAATTGAAATGGGGATTTGAATTTTTCATGTGAAATAGTGTTTAAGACAGGACTGCGCTTGATTCATCTAAATTTTAAAGAAAAGGAGGATGGGAGGAAATCTGTTAGTTAAAGCATTAAAACTTGCCTGTGGCACAGCAACTCCTTCACTTCCAAACAACCCATCCGGTCAGAGACGATTGAAAATGGAAAGATGTTGTCTGGGCCCTGGGGCTATTGCTTTTAGAACTACCTTAGCTTCTCCCTCCATCTGTTTGTGGGAAGGCTTTCCCAACATGTTAAGTGCACTTTATTTGTTCCAGCTAGAACCTAAAAGCCTTGTTTAAAGCACACACAGGCGGCTGCCATATGAGCGCTCTTTAATTTGGCTCAGAAGACAGCCTGCATTGATCTGTGGTGGCTGGAGGCACTGAACTTCTACTCAAATGCTAACCTTTTTTTTTATCTCGATGTAGTCTCTTCCACCTCTCCCTTCGTTTAGAAATAAAATCAGACTTTCATTTGGGTTACATTTAGCATCTCACGGTGGCTAATAGGGTATGTGCCTGTGGCAGGTCTTGGATGGGTTTTGACATGCACACCTCTACCTTCTCTGCAGAAAAACTTCTGGCACAGGTTTGGAAGTGTTCCCAGCATTGGGCTAGTTTGGATGGTGGTTTGGGTTCAAGCCTATGCTATGCTTAGCTCAGCCTTGAACCTGTACCCTTGTCATGAGGATGTGGAAGAGACACTTAAGTGCCAATAGTCCTCCAAAGCCTTCCATTCATTCTCTGGTCCCCACAAGAAGAGACGTTAATTCTATTGAACGGGAAAGATTTCCAGAGTATCCCAGGATAAAAAGCCACAGGACGTATCCCCAAACACTGAAAGGACAGAACAGATAGGGCTATGCTATGGAAATGTTCACACCACTGCTAGGCTAAGCCAGATGATCAGGCCTAGTTGCCAGTCACTCAAGTATGCAAGACATACCCCTAGCCATGATTCACCAAGGCGCGTTGTTAATAAAGCCTTCTTGAACACAACCATGTGATACGAGGCAAAGAGGAGTTGAGATGCAAAAGCATCCAACCCAAACTTGGTTTCCTTTTTGTGTGAAGTCCGCCACACTTGTGACCCTGCTCTCCCAGATCATGAGTCTAGGACACTAGGCCATTTTGTTTGCTTTACCCAGCAAAGCTCTGAGACAAAACAGACCAGTGTCGTTCTGCAATCATTACTCACATTTCAGTAGCGTCAGGATCCAGGGGCATAAAAGGGGGCAGCCTCTGTGCTGAACACGTGACAGAGCAAGTTGAGGGCCCAGGGCACAGAGGAGTGCTTTGACTTGTTCCCAGCGTGGTACTTCAAAGTAGCTAAGAAGCAGATCCAAAACCCCAAAGTGAAATGAATAGCTGCCTGCAATTTTGAAGACATCTTGGGCGCCCCAGTTCTGCATTTGGGGATTTAATCAAATGCAGGTTACATGCTGCTTCTCCAGCTCTGCTTGCAACTGGAGTTAATCTGCTGGCCCCGCTGAGCGCTGAAACAGGAAGCCAGGAAGGCCAAGCATTGTGCTAGCTTTCGTCTCAAGACAGAACGGCAAATGGAAATGACTGAGTTTGTGGAAAACTAACCAGATTGTATTCTCGCAGTCAGAGAGTGACTCGCTGGTTGTTAACCCATGGCCTTTACCTCGCCTGGAGCTTTGGGCTTTCCTGGGGGTGGGGAATTGTCCATCGGATTTCAGTGCTGACGTACAGAAGCTGCGGACTTTTAGCCCTAGTGTTTGGGACTTGCTGTTAAAAGATTTATGGGGAGGAGAGGGGATTTTGTCACTCACCAGAGTAGCCAGGGTGAATTCTGTGCCCTTTTTACATGTGTGGTCCCCTTCGCTGCTCCGGGGGGCTAAATTAAAAATAATTTTGTTTTGGCTAAAGCACTCTTGAAATAGCATGCCCTGATGTCTGCGAGGTTTAAAGTTCATAATTTCTGAATATCAGTGTCCTGTCTTAAAAAAAAAAAAAAAAAAAAAAAATCCTTCCATCTGCATATCAGTGTCATTGAAGAAAAAAGAGAGACTGCAAAGCATTCCCCCTCCTTAACTCGCCTCACCTGCCTGTCTCCCTATTCAAAACGGGGCTGAGAGAAAACATATCAGTGTTTAGGAGAACAGTTTGGTGGAGGCATGGTACAGGTTTATGGACAGCAGATTGGTTCCCTAGTGCTTGCACCTCCTTCCCACCAACCAAATTCCTCAGCAAATCAGCTAAAACTATGCAAAATCATTTCCTAGTGCTGGTTTACCAGGGACGCGGCTGTTCCAGAGGAGCCTTAGGGCTGCAAACCAGAGCCGGGGCAGTATGTGCCGTCACAATCAAGAGGTATATTCCTCTGGCTGCCTTTCTGGTTTGTGCTCACCCCGGTTGCAAATACGTTGCTCGCAGCATGTTCTTCAGCCACCATGTGCCTCTAGATTAGGGACTCTCAAATGCTTTTTTTTTCCGCAGACCACTTGAAAATTGCTGAAGGTCTCGGCGGACCACTTAATAAACTTTTTTTTGTTCTGCAAATCAAAGCACACAACTCATATATTAATATCAGTAGTCTTATCTTACATGTACGGATATTCTCGATTGTTCCGCAGCCTTTCTGCAAACCACCTGAATGAAGCTCGTGGACCAGGGGTGGTCCGCGGACCACAGTTTGAGACCCGCTGCTCTAGATATTATGGAAGGGCAAATGAACAAGAGAGGCAGAGATGGTGCTTGAGCTGTGTAGAAACCTGTTCATGTCTGTACTTGCAGTTGTTTCTTCATTAACCACTTCCTGTTTAAGGAGGATTGTGATTCTGTATTTTCCATGCAGACATTAAATGCAATCTCTGCTCAGAGAGGAAATTTAACAAAACATTTTCCTTTTGCCTCTCAACAGCAGTGCTTGGAGAATTAGTGTGCACTGAAGTTGTCTGACACGCAGAGTCGGAGGCACTGTTCCCTTCAGACAAGTTTTATAACCAAGGGAACTGGACTAGCTGGCAAATGGAGGCCTTTAAAAATGACAAGGGATGAAATGTCTTTCTAGTCCTGTTCCATGCTGGTGGAGTATACTTTTCTTCCTCTTCTCCTCCCCCGTGCTACCACACATGTTCTCAATTACTGCCTGCGTTGAGGCTGCAAATATTTTCTTGTGCATCTAGCGTTAACACTGAGCCTTTGTATATCGAGCCCTGGAAATATCTTTCAGTCGTTTGTGGAGGAGCTATTGTGTCCCATGCTGGGTAAACTGCATTTACAGTTCCTGCAGGGAAATGGCCTCAACAATAGCCATTCCAGTTACACTAGTTCTTCCTTCTGATTTTACATCTTTAACTGCTATTGAGAGAATCTCTTTCTCCCACTGGGTTCAGCTTGAGACTTTGGGGGGTTTTTCCCCAAAAAAGTAAACGCACATGCGATGAACCATCTGTTCTCATTGTCGTCTATACAATGCTCCTTGGTTTTTGCTTGGGCACAATAGGTGCTACATACCCAGCGTATTTGGTTGTTGAGGCAGAGTAGCAAAATACTTTGGTGAGATTTCCAAGTCAGTGTCCTTCTAGAAAAGTTTGGAAAGGAATAGCAGAAGAGGAAGGAACTGAGCATCCTTATGCTGAGTTATTACCGCCCAATGTGGGATGGGACGGAAAGGATAATGCTACTAGATCTAGCCAGAAAATATCTATTATGTTTGTATGTCTTCATTATATATAAAATTGTATCTTTTATGCTCTAAACCCTACATCCTTATCTGTAATATATTTCTCATCTATGTATTTCACATCATTTCTCAATGTCTAGTTTGTTGGAAGATATTTATGTGGTTAGGAAAAATCCCATATACAACTCCACCGCCTCTTTTCCGTACACTGAATTTATGCTTCTGTGGCTTCAGTATAGAAGGCTTATTTTGAGGTTGCTATTACTAAGCTAAAGGGAAGTAGTCTCTTCTGCATAAAGAAATGGAAGAGATGCTGCCATGGAAAGAAATTCAGGTGTCCCCACCTGAATTTTGTGGATCGGCTGCCTCTCAGTTGGTGTGCTGTTTAAAATATCAGGCTGGGGGCAGGTGAAGAGACGCGTCTGCATCAGCTGTTCAGCTGCAATCATTTTGATAAGAAATTAAGCTTCTTCCAACATGCATGTAAACTGCATTTCCTTGCCATTAATAATCCCCTGTTCACTGCCCCTTTGGAGATTTCATTACGTTCTTCTTCTCCAGAGCGAAGATAAATAGACATTTTGATATAAACATGTGTTGTCCCTTTATGGAAATTTGAAAAATGACTTTATGGCCACCTCCCAATCTTTAACACTGATAAAGAATGTAAACAATATCTTTAAAGAGGCATTAGGGGGGAAAAAAATGAAGCCAGAAGGAACAAATTAAAGGCTTTGGGGAAAAAAAAGTGATGCACAGTTTTACTGTTATCCTCAGGGAAGAAAATGAACGTCAGACAGCATTTTGCTGCACATTAAAAAGTAGTTTTGTTTTGCAAAGAATTTGATGATTTTTGCAAGTTTTGGGACTGAAATACTCTGTCGTTTCCATTTTGCTCTTGTTCAAACATTAGAAACGTGGCGGCAACACCCATAAAAGCTGATAAATGAAGGCTGGGCAGCCTATATGATTTTCATTTTCTATGGGTCTACCAAAAATACTTTCACAGCCCTATCACCACTGTAGCTGAGTATATGACAGTATCCTTGTTTTTAGTCCTCAAAACTCTTTTTGAGGACTCTTTTTTTTTTTTTTTTTAATTTAAAAAAAAAGATGGGAATCTGAGGATGTAAGGATCAGGTCATGGTCAGTCTTGCCTCATGGTTAGGCCGCTGGGGAAGGGACAGGAACCAAATTGCAGGTAGAATCACAGGGACAGGAATCGGAGACCAAAGTGCCAGATCCAAAAGGAAATCCAGGGGCAGAGACTAAATCACAGGCCAAGTCAAGGTTCAGGAGTCAGAAGTCAGGACAAGTCAACAGACAGAGCTAAAGTCAGAGTACGCCAGGAGCCAAAACCAAGGCAGGGTATGCCAGAGTTCAGCGCCAGTCAGAGTATATCAGGAATCGGAACTGGAATCGGGATGAACCAAGAGCCAGAGACCAAGTTAACAGATCCAAGAGGAAGATCCAAAAAGCCAGAGTCCAGGAACAAAGTAGGATCTGGAGTCGGAAAACCAGGCATACAGAGACGCTGATCAGAGCAGACCTTCAGAAGAACTGTTGGCAAGCCTGCGTCCGTCTGCCACAAGTGGAGCTAAATGGGGAGGCTGCTCTCCCCGGCAGTCAGGAGGCCCGAACAGTGACCAGCTGGATTCATTTACCGAGCGAGGCTGCCAGTCAGAGCTCTCAGGCAAGCGTGGCCAATTAGGCAATCGGCCCAGGCTGGACTGCCTGTTAGGGTCCCTGACAGAGGCACAGAGAATAAAGACTTTCCCTGAGGACATCCAGGGAGCCTGTTGTGTAGGGATTTGGACCTGGTTCTCCTAAGTCTCAGGCTGGCAACAGTAACCCTGGACCCGTTCTTCTTCCTTGGACCAGGTCCCGATGTTTCTTCTCTCTCCGTATATTCAAAATAGCATCATCCAAGTCAGTGGGGCAAGTCTTTAGTGTAACTTCACTGCCTTGTTGACTTGCACGGAGATTTGATAGGAATTAATTTGCACTGTTGGAGTTCCAGGTGTAAACGGGTGACAATGCAACCAGACTCGAGCCCTCTGACCTCTGTCGTCTTTTTGGAGCGTCTAAAAACAAAAAAAATCTATTTCTCTGTATTTACATCCTCTTGTCATTGTCCACACTTAACTTGGTACTGATGACAGGGAGAGCAAAATGAGGCAGTTTGGCGTCTAAATATAGCTTGACTTTTGGATGTTACTGTGGCAGGCTGTTGTTGGGGGTGTGGTGTTCAGAGAAAGCTCTTTATACAATGAGGTACTGTTCATATGAAGGACGTAATCCTGCACTCCTGAAGTCCAACAGGAATTCTGCAGTTGATCAAAATGATTAAGATTGGCTCATTAGACAGCAGTCTTGGGCTGTATCATATCCCACCATATACAAGTGCCTGAAAAAGTCAACACAAGAGGTGGATAGGTCTTCCTCATGCTTGCTGCTTTGGGGACATAGTCATAAAGCTAAAATGATGGGCGTGTTACCAAAGCAAACATAGTAACAATTTTTCAGAGACTTGAGGTTGGTGGAATAGGGTCACACTAGATCCAGAATTAGGTGCTGCTCTCCTCGGGGCAGGTAAATGCCATCTGTGTGTTATCCAGCCTCAGGTTGCACAGTACTGAGAGCATGGACACTCCAGCCATAACATATAAGAAGGGGGTTTCATGTAACAGTGGCTGACCACTGAACAGAGGACCAAATCCTTCCTGCAGTGAGGAGATGCAAACCGCTAGTTTTTACAGGATATTTACAGTCTCCTGCACAGGACTTAGAGACCTTGTAACAGGGCACTTGTGACAGGGAGAATCAGCCACAGAGAGATCCCCATATGGGGAAGGTGCTTATTTGGGGGCTACAGAAGGACAGGCTGCCAGGGATTAGTAGGCTAGGAGTACCTGTTGCAGAGCTAACTGCTTTGCAGCAGTATACTAGGACAGGGGCTGCTGAGGCAGCAGCACATCTATTGCAGAGCTACCAGCTATACAATAGTACAGAAGGGCAGAGCCTTGCTTAGGCAGCTGGGGCACCATGGCGGTCATTAAGTCAGACAGCAAAGCTAGTTGGAAGCACCTGTGGATGGCTGCGGGAAGCCCCATGACTTGAAGGGGTGGGGTTTAGGAAGTATATAAACCCTGGGCTCGAGCTAGGGAGCAGTCTGGTTCTGCAGGCTGCCAGAGAAGGAGCCGCACACTGAGATGGCTGGCTGAGCAATGGACTGAGACCCTACTACAATAGGGACTGCCAGTAAGGAACTGAAGGAGCTAGGCTCCATGATGAGAAGTGTTCTGTTATGCAGCTAGGATGCCTAGAGATTTAATTATAGCCTGTGGAGTTATCTATTTTTGTGACCATTTAAACCTGAGGACCAGGTTGGGACTGGCGGGGGAGGTGGATGTCCCAGTGGTGCCTGAGGGGCACATGAATGCTTTGAGCCCTACCAGAAGCCAGCCTCAAGGCCCAGACAGCCGGTTGTCAGGGAGGGTTGAAGCCTAAGCTAGAGGAAAGGCAGAGCCAGTGGAAACTAACTAGGACCCAGTGCCAAAGAAAGGCACCAGAAGCCCACAGCCCTGGGGGGCGTTTCTGGAACCCTTGAGGGACAAGACCAGGATCCAAGAGGAACAAGGCCAGAGCCGTCGAGGGGTGTAGAGAGGTGCTACCAGGGGCAAGGTATGGCACTGAACCTAGTCTAAAGGCCCAGTAAACAGATAGGGGCAGAGACCTGCAAGACATGGGTGTGACTGTAGGGGCAGTCGGAGCCACAGACATAGCCCTCAAGACAACTGGCAATGAGAGGCATGAATAGCAGGGGTGGGACCAGACTAGTGGTCCCCTGGGGCCTTCGGGCTGCCTCCCAACTTTTTTCTTTCTAAATAACATCAAAGGCATGGCAGGAAAAGAAGAAGGTAGTCCCCAAGACCCAGAGGAAGCAGGAACCACATGGGCACCAGGGTGCATGATAACCACCCCAGGGGCCTAATCCTTCTACACATGCCTTTAGCTGTTATTTTTCACCATGAATTTGCACTTTATTATTGGCTTTGTCTCTGTCTACCTTTCAGCTACGGAGTGCCAAAATGCAGATATGTATGCCTATAAACCAGTTCCCTCCCCGCTCCAACCCCCACAAAAACCATAGTGATTGACAAGATCTGTATAATGCACCTGTGTTTCGTGGTAGGAGGGTGGCAGAATGTGACGGTAGTTCTGATTTGTGGCTTAAAGTTTGAGAATTGCCGGCTTGTGACTGAAAGCTGTTTAGAATTAGTTCATCAAGTTATTGACTTCCTTCTAAAAGACCACCTCTCCCGCTCTCCCCCCGCCCCGCGCAAAGCACACAATCTTCAGGCATATAATTTTGTAAGAGGCAGAGCACCCTATGGACATGGATGTCTGTGGGAGCACAGGACAGAGCCCTGTCGACCGTACCAATTGGAGCATTTCCCAACTGTTGCTCTAGGGCTGTTATTTTCCCAATGGGGCTTAGATTAGGTATACAACCCCAGAGCCTAGTCTTATCACTTGCCTCACTAAATCCATTTCATAAGCAATCGTATATAGTTTGTTATTGATTTTTTTCCCCCTACTATCCTGTTTCTTGGAAGAAAAAACAAGCAAAGGGTGGACCGTCTGTCTTCATTTGGGCTCCCAACATTGCTAATGGTACAGCACCATCATTAACATCAGTGGGATCTGTTTCCTACTGTAGGTAAAACTCTAGGTCTGGCATTTCCACTTGGCAATCATCCACATTACCAGGGGATTAGTGTTTTTATTGAATTTAAGTGTGTCACTATAGTCTTGCCGGGCACCTGTATGTTATTTTGACATAAAGGTTCAGCCAATATCCTTTAATGTCCTTTTAGTGTTATGCTGGATCAGAAAACTCACTGTTTCTTAACCAGCTCTGCAAAGAAGCAGAAGAGTACCAACTGTGGCGGTAGGGTAAGATGAGGCATGCCTTGAGCAGCGTGTTCAAGATGGATTGACTGGAAGGAGCACAAGTGATATTCGCTTTCTTTGAACACATCTCATTATTATTGTTCAAGTGCTAACATTAATGGTTCACTCCTGTAAGAGAGAACTGACCATTGGTTCTGCCCTTTACTCGTTCATATTGCGTAAAGATTGTCTTGGGTTCAGGAATCAGAACAAATGGAAGGAAAATCGGAATAAGCAATGGCAATCTGCTCAGTGACCATACAGGCTACAAATATATATTTTATGGTTTTCTGTTAATTTGGTAAGAAAACCATATTCAAAATTCCTAGTATTATTTTTGGCTAGATTCAGTATATTAGTTGTGTGTGCTTCATATTTCATCGTTATATCCTCCTTGATGGAAGAGTATATTAGAATTGGCTTTCTCTTAAGGCCTGTTTTATAATTTGACCTACTGTAGCAGATCCTCCAAGTCTGTTGAATGTGATCATGGTGGAGCAAGAGACTGATTTCCTCCAAGGATTTAGAGTGCTCCATGTCAAAACGTGTCATTTTTGTTCTATGTGGCCTCTTGACAGCTTAGCTATACCACTTGGGATCCTCTAAAAAGTAGTGTGAGCATGCTCCATTCTTTCAGAGACAGTAACTGGGCAAGTACAGCTCTTCCAAGGTTTCTCTTGTGTTCCCCATTGACCTAGAACAGGTGAGTTGACGATGACAGGATTTCCTAAACAGCTTGGCTGAAAATCGCATAATTTTTCCTTTCATTTTGCCAGTGTGGAAGTGTCGCAAAACTGCTTAGGGAGCAAATGCAGCTGGTAGACGAGCCAAGGGAGGCTTCTTCTCGAGAAAGTTCAACAATACTTGCCATGCTTTGTACTCAGCAATTTGGAAATGCAAACAGATATAGACAGTGTTCTTAGGGACTGCCAAACTGGCTCTTGGCAGTAGCGTGGTTCTCATTATTATGTTCTGTAGCTAAACAGATCACCAACATGCCAGACACTTATATTGCAATATTAACGGAGCCTCATATGCAATACCCAGTACAAATACTAATGGATTTTACACACGTTTGCTGCACAGAGCCACACAACCATTGTTTGGTAAACCAAGTAAAGGTCAGATCCTTGGGGAGTTCACTAATATCGAGGGCTTGTCTTTGCAAAGCAAATGATTCGCGTGTTGCAAATTGAAGAACTTCCAGGACACACGTGCGTGTGCTATACCTGGCCCATTTGCTGCAGATGCTAAAGTCAGATGTGTGTGATGGGTGGCGTGTCGACTCTGGTGGCTATGTAGGCATATTTCCGAAATACTTCCCTGAAGCCTGACAGCATAAATGCTTTTCTTGTCTTGCCCTTTTTTAAAAGCTGTTTGAATTCAGAGATACAGCTGAACACAATCTAGCCTTGAGCTCAATAGAACCAGAATGGCACTGAGATTTCTACAGATCCACTAAGCTGAAGCAGCTGAGCGACTTTTCTGATACAGGGTCTTTGAGGATGAGGTTAGGGTTTTTTTCTCTCTCTTTTTTTTTTTTTTTCCCCCCCCGCTCTGTCCTTTCTGTTTCTGTTCTTTTGCTTGAGCCGTCTCCATCAGAAGTATGGAGGCCTCTAGTGGCTCCGTAGTTAAGAGTGCACTCTGAGCTGCATTTTAATTTAAAGCTCGTAAGGAACCTCTTAATGATCTTTCCCAAAATGAGGCTACATTAGTGAGGTAGCTCCACTTCAAACTCCTCCTACAGTGCGCACAGTCATTTCCTTACAGCTGCCCTCAGAAAAACAATCGTAATCCTGGCCATGTTGTGCAGTAGAAATAATGCACTATATATATTCACAGCTGAGATGTGGTATCTCCGAATGATGCTGTAATCCTCTAGAGCAGTGGTTCCCAACGGTTTTGTACCAGGATGCAGTTGTAAGCATCAGTGGCCAGTCCCGACCTAGTGCCCCTCACTCCCGACTCTCTGCCCCACACCCCCAGGCCCCAGCCCCCTCGTGTGTGGGTCATGGGGTGGGGGTGGTGTATGGGCATTGGGTGGGGGGGGGCACCAAGCAGCCTCTTGCAGGCTGGCACTCTGCCAGTCTGCAAGGGAAAAGCCACGGTTTCCTGCATTTTTCTCCTTAAAAGGAGAATTAATTTTTAAAGTTTGTTCACGACCCTTTCGATATGTTCTTACAACCCACTTTTGGGTTGCGACCCACGGGTTGAAAAATGCTGCTCTGGAGGCAGAGATATACGTGTGCCTGTAGTCATGAGAGACTTGAGTGTATTGGTTGGAAGTGGTTATAGCCTGGCATTGAAGGAGAGCAGGTAGTAGAGCTGAGGCAGCTGTTTTGGGTGCTATGATAGAAGTTAAGGAATGTGAGAGGAGGCTAGGGTAAATGATAAGGTTGCCTTTCCAGGCTGATTGCCTTGATTTTTTTTTGATTTTTTTTTTTGATTTTTTTTTTTTTTTTTTTTTTTTTTTTCAGTCTGTGTGATGAAAGGGATTCGACTCGGGCAACATTCATCTCAAACTAATGAAGTTGTTCTTTTTTTGTGTGTGAGAAAAAAAAAAATAGGCCCACGCTAGTGCTCATGAAGGCAAGAATCTGTTCCCCCAGTGCCTGGCTTTAACTAGCCATCTCGCTGTGCAAGCTTCCCCTGCCCAGCTTGGTAATTCACCCCAGTCCTGACCTGAAGCCGCCCTGAATGTTCCAGCTTTCAGCTTCCCCTGTGCGGCAGCTGCCAGTCATGTCAGCTTGTGCTTCTTGTGTGCTGCAGTTTTGTGCCGAGCGCTGATTGATCCAAGAAAGCCAGAGGTGTGAGAGAGGCTGGTGAATTAACCTTGCATGCCTTCCCTTTAATCATGATTCTCTACAGGCTGTGATTCCTGTGCAGTTAGACGGGCTCAGCTATCAATTATTCCTCCATACAATTCAGAGGTGCCAAATTTGTATTCTCACCAAAATAAGATCAAGCAGTTGGAACAGGAGGGGAGTGTTTAGTATTTACTTTCGTGGTTCCCCGTTTCCCTGCAAACAGTCAATCTGTACTTTCCATTCAGTCTAGTGGACTTAGTTATAAGGTTCATTTACTTTTTGCTCGTGCATCTGCTTGAGGAAGTGGATCTCGAACTAATGGAGAACAACAGGAAAGGAAATTTGCCACTGGCTACAAGCAGCAGGTTTTGAAGCTTGCGAGGAGAGCAGAAGATGAATGAATTAGTCATTCTCTTCCCTTATCTGCCCCTTACACTTAGAACGTACAGAACATCTGCTTTCAGACAAAGCAAGCAACTGGTTGTATTAACAGATGCATTATGCTACCATTGTTTACACCCAGTGAAACTAGTCAGTTTTAAATGTGAATCAGGAAAGCAAAACCTTATGCCACAAACTGTGTATATTTACAGTGTCTTTTCCTTATGTCAGTAATGAAAGTGAGTTTGCCAAGACAAGCAGAAACCAATGCAGTGCAGATCCTGTGTGGGCTTGGAAGAGTGCTCTGGGTTCTAGCCTAGCTCAGATGTCGTTGACAGGATTGTTAAACTCACTCCAGCGGCAGAACCTTTAGTGCAAGTGATGGGCACGGTAGAAGGATAACCCCTTATTTCCAGGTTAAAGATAGCAAGTACAGATTGGCGGGATAACATGTACTGAGCTGATTGAAGCCACATATAGACATTCAGTTTCTTGTGGGAGAGTCACTGCTCTCCCAGAAGAAACCATGAGTGTACAGATGTTCAGGAGAAAAATAACCAAGAAACAGCCAACATTAAATAACTCGTGGGAGAGTTTCTCCAGGAGGCTGAATGTCTGTATACATTCGCTTTTAAGAGAAGTCACAGCACAGCACAGTCCTCCAGCATCCCAGGATCTTCCCAAGGATTCCTGTTGGCATTGCAAGACACATGACCACCTGTGTAAAAATGGCAAACATGCACAGTGGCCCTTATATAGTCTGCTGTTGCATTTAAAAGTGTTTTTCTAATGCATCCCACGGTGTTACAGATGTTTTTATTTGCAGGTATGCTAGGGTGGGTGACTGGTCTTCTTTTACACTCTTCTCAAATAGTTTTTTTTTAAAAGTAAAGAGCCCAGCCTAAGTAGATCTGATCTGTTCTTTGTACGTAATTAAAGTCCAAATAACGTGGGATGGAGGCTTCTCCTGAGGCTCATTCGATCTTGCAAAGATGGGAGTGTTTCTTATTAGGGCTGGTCAAAAATGGTAGATTTCTTCCATGGAAAAAAAACTGGGGGGAAATTGCCAAAAAAATTGCCAAAGGTATTGTTTTTGTTGAATTGAAAGATTTTATGTTGATTCCAAAACACAAAAAAATCAATTGGAAACAAAAATAAAAATCAACAAGGTTTTAATTTATTGAGTATTTGCACCCTTTCTTTCTCCCACCTCTGGAAAAGAACAAAAAAAAATGGTGAAAGAGAAGTGGGGGAGGCTCCACTCTTCCGCTTTATTTCATTTTGAATCAAATTGAAATTAAATTTTTTTTAACTACATTTTAACAAATACGCAAATTTTCATATTGTTTAAAAGAACCTTTCCTTAAAAAAAGGAAGCAAACCCTTCGCCCTGTTTTGTTTCCTGTCTGATAGTGAGCATCTTCAACTTCCATTCACTGGAGTGGAAGTTGAGTACTTAATGCCCTGCTGATTTAGTATCAAGTAGCAAATAAGCCTATAGGAAATATTCAATATGGCTTATTTCTTACAGCGTTGAAGTAGGAGGGAGTACCGCTGCCCACAACTGGCACCTGTATAATTTGGAGAAAAGGCAGAGTAGCGAAGTTCACATCCAGGTTTTTGATTCAGCATCATCAGTACTATAATCTTACGTGGTCATTGATGATGTTCCCAATGGAAATCACACAGCAGAGCTCACTTGAAATAATTTTATGATTCGGGAAAGAGCTGTGCTAGCAGTCACTTGGTTTCATTTTCAGGTAAGGAAATTTTATAGTATCTTCATGCCCGTGACAAGACCTGGATAGAGTTAGGTATTGACTTCAGCATGGCCACACCTAGTGAAGCACTACCAGCTTGCACATCTTTTAGCATGTGAGAACATCTTTTAAAATATCTGACTCTTTCTGTAACCTGTGTAAAAATGGCAAACATGCACAGTGGCCCTTTATAGTCTGATGCATCCTTCAGTTGTATTTAAAGTTTTTTCTAATGCATCCCACAGTGTTGCAGATTTTTTTATTTGCAGGTATGCTAGGGTGGGTGACTAGTCTTCTTTTACACTCTTCTCAAATAGTTTATTTAAAAGTAAAGAGCCCAGCCTAAGTATATCTGATTGTTTCTTTGTAAGTAATTAAAGTCCTTGGTATGCTGTTATATGGTGCTTCAGGTGTTAGCAGATGCAATTCCTATCATAGATGGATTTCCCATTGCATTTCATGCAGAATGTTGGAAATACGTGTTTTTTTTCACTTGGTGCATTCATTTGCTAGCACTTCACTTCAGTTTGACTTCTGATTTCTCCTGTAGCAAGAATCCCCCTTCGTCTGAGATTTTAGGTAATAGATAATTTTCCAGAAAAGAGGATGGAAGAAGCTATGTTCAAACTCTCCATGCTAATTGCTTGTTAGCGTCTGTGTTTAAGAAACACTGGCACAATAAATGCAAGAAAGATCGTGTTGGCTTCACAACAGGGCAAAGTACAGTTTTGTGAAACAGCAACACAACAGGCTTCTCACTTTGAGAAATTAAAGCATTGTGATTTGAGCTTCACTGCTCTTGCAAAACAAGCTGAAAGTACATGTTTTTATAACCAAGAGAACATTCTTTGGAGGTTATGTTGCAATATAACTATTGAACATCTTAGCCTTGTTAAGCTAGTAACCACATAGCTTGGGATGTCTGGACTGACCATGTCTGGCTTCCGAAAAATACAGATCTTTATCAGAGTTACTCATCGTAATCATTCCAAGCTACCATTCATATTTCATTTTGCATAAGCATTTTGATTTGCTGGGGCTCTTGTCATCCACACCAGATCGAACGGCTTTGGGGGAGACTTGGTTCAGTAGTTGGTACTGATATGATATGACTAAGGCAGGTAGGAACTGTGGGCATTTTGGCACAATTAATATTTTTGCATGGTGGGTAGGTGAGCCGTGCGTCTTGGTTAAGGGAATTGGTACATTTGCTGGCGTGTCCGGCTTTTCTTCAAGATTCATAGATTCATAGATGTTAGGGTCGGAAGGGACCTCAACAGATCATTGAGTCCGACCCCCTGCATAGGCAGGAAAGAGGGCTGGGTTCAGATGACCCCAGCCAGACGCCTATCTAACCTCCTCTTGAAGACCCCCAGGGTAGGGGAGAGCACCACCTCCCTTGGGAGCCCGTTCCAGATTTTGGATGCTATATACTGTCAAACAAACTTTTTTTTTTTTTTTGCTTTTGCTTTCAGGGCTGTCATGACCTTGGTGATTGGGGCCCATAGTAATACAGCTCATATTTCTCTTGTTCTGCTGTCAGTCACATCACAGTCTAAGTGAAGACCCTCCACGCAGGGCTGGAAATCCGGGCTGGGGCTCTGGCAGACAATCCATCCTTATTCAGTTGCTCTCATTCACATCTGTGGCTTTAGCTCATCAGTTTTCTGACTGTTATTCTTTGATACGTCCCAGAATCACTAGAAAACCTTTCCAAAAATAAATTAAATTGGATACTACTGTCCCGGCAACTCCATGGGCAGATGTGACAGTTGTTGCACATACAGTGATTGGAGACTAGTGACCAGAAGACCAGCCCTGTCTTCCCAACTCGATTGTCATTGTGCCATGAGATCTTTAATTTGTTAATAGACAGTGCTGTGGAGGATTCTCTTTGCTTCTGGAGCTCAACGGAGCCATGCACTTTGTTTGTCCCTATCGCCAACATGCTTGCTGGCTGGGGGTTTTGAGGAGCAAATGAAGAGACCCTTTTAGGAAACGCCAGTCAAGTTTTCATCTGAAAATGTCAGCACTGTTTGACTGTGCAGTTGAGCAATTAGATAGTGTAAAGTACCAAACATATTACACAAATATGTTGAAATGTATTAACAGCGCAGGTGTTTTTTACTGCTCTAAATAAGTTTCACAACATGTCACAGTGGAGACTACCTCTTGTAATTATTTTAAAAACTGTGAAGGAGTTATAATCATCAAAAGGCAAACCAAAATGGTTAGTGTGAAACCATCGGTCTTTGCTAAGAATCTAAGTCCTCATCCTAGCATATGGAGTGAGGCATACAAATCTAGTCTCCCCAAAATGACAGAACAGCCTGGAAGATCCCATGCATGGTATTTTCTTATTCACTCAGCTTACATATTTTAGTTTCCTTTTCCATTCCCATTCTGATCACCCTTTTGCTTTCAAATTGTTGCTTACCAACCTAATACATGGCTTTCCGCTAGCGTTTCCTTTAGTGGCAGAAGGCCTGTTGTCTCCGATAACTGGAGACATTGATCCTCCTAATGTTCTGAATTCTCATTTCCACCTCTGCTCTTCCTCTTGCCCATAACAGTTTGCTATTTAATTTCCTCCTGGCCCAGAAGAAAAGAGTTGTGGTGGCCTCTAAAGCCATCATCTAATGCCCCCTTTTTCCCAAACCAATTAATTTTAGGACCTGCCCCAGGAGCTACTGAGATCACACTGACTTCGCTGGACTTCAAAAGAAGTTTTAATTCCTAGTGTGATCAGCTTTTGGCTTGGGCAGGGCTGGAGAACAAGTCTGTCAGGAAGGCTGCTGCTGCTGTGGATCTATCCGTAAGGTTGACGAGAAGGCAGGGTAGATTTTACTTCTACTTAACTTCAGATTAGCGCAGCTGACTTTGTCTCTCTGCTAAAGTTGGCCAACAGATTTCAATGCTGCTTTTCTTCTCCCAGGTAGCCAAAGTGCATCTTGCAAGCTGAAAAGTTGTTGCCGCAATCCTGTGCGTATATTCCTAGGCTGTGCAAGCATCAGTATTGCTTGAACTTCCACACACAGTAAGCTTTACAGGTTCAAAGATCTAATCTAATTATAGATTGGTCTACATTTGTTGTGGTGCCAGAAAAAGACATATGTTGTCAGGCAGTCAAAGTCAGCAACAGCACTGGAGTGGAAATGTGCTGAAACATGAAGGAGGCAAAAATCCAGCAGAATCTTTCCAGGGTTTGACTACACGAGGACTAAAATATTCCCTTCTAAAATGGGTGCTCCTTTCCAGACTCGCTCACAGAGGTAGTAATTGCCTGAAGTCTCAAGCCCATAAAAAAGTCACTTCCTTTAATTTATTATCTTCATGTGATGTTAAGAGATGCTGCTGTTCTTCGGTTTTTTCCTGAACTGGTATAAAGCGAGATATACAACCCCTATATTCTGAGTTGAACGATGTGCGCATACACGGTAGAATACAGTATAGTACAGGAGAGAAATGCTGAGTTAGATGGTAGGGTTCATTATATCACTGATGAATCTTCTCAGGAATAAAAATGCCCAAATCTCGCACAATTAATTTACATCCTTTATGGCAAGGCTGGGGTTGTTTTTAGTGGGGGGTTTTTGTTTTTCCTTGCTGTGTTAGTATGCAATGGCAAGAGATTTTTTTGTTCTGTGCAGTATTTTTAACGTGCAGTATTTTCAGTTCAAAAGCTTTCTGTTTTACCTTTTGACCATCAGAAAAGATATCACTGGCTGGACCTCAGTGAATAGGCACTGTATACCCCAAGCACCAGGGTTAGCATCTGTACTAGTGAAAAGTGGATACATTTTTTTTTTTCAGGGTTGTACTTGGTAGAACCAAGAGTTCTAGTTTTTTGTATATACATTTTTTTTTTTAACATCTGTATGCTGCTGACCTTTTAAGGATCTGCTGTGAGATGTGACTTGAGTTTAGGGCTGGTGTCTGAAGATATGAGTTGTTGAAGTCCAGTGCAAGGACCAACAATTTTATGGTTTCATCTGTACATCTCTGCAGTGTCCTCCCCTTCAGATACATGCTGAGGAAAACGGGGCCTATCGCATCTATGCTATTTCTGGTGGAAGGGTCAATCTGTGTGTGGGGGTATGTGTGGTGTGAGGGGAGTTTGCTAGGGAGTTTGCCTGGAAGGTGAGAGCATCTCCTTCACCGTAATCTTGCTGAGAGGAAGCAGGTTAGCAAGGAGCAGCAAGCAGGCCAGCTTACAGGGGACTTTGCTAAGGGAAGGTCTGCTGGGAAAGAGGGGCAGGAAGAGGGAGGCGGCGGATTAACAGACTCAGAGGATGTCACAATGCCAGAGCCCCTGCTATTGCCAGCTCTCCTCTGCTTGCACCTGCGAGGTGTCTGTCCAGGCAGGACCACTCACCATTAAGGCTTCCACCCAGGTCTTGGTGGGGTGCTGTGGAGACTGGAGCTTGCAGGTTCCTTCCAGTGACGGCCAGGTTGGGGGGATGCCTATGGTGTGAGCGGTGCCTCCTGGAGGTGTCCCTCAGGGACCAGGCAAGAGGGCTACAGGAGGAGGTGGTCAGGCTCCAACGCATTCTCTGCCATGAGGACTTCATAGATTCAATGCTGGAGGAGACCCCTAGGGCTGCAGACGCAGCAATAGAGAAGGAAGAGGACCTGGACATCCAGGAAGATGGAAGCTGGGAGCTTGTGACCTCTGGTAGGAAGCAGAAGTCTTTATCCCCACCTGCGGTGGTTTGGTGGGAGAACAGATGTGGAGCCCTAGCAACAGAGGAGGAGGAGCAGCATTTTCCATTGGTGGAAGAGGCCCGCGGTTGGGTGGATCGCGTCCACTGCCGCCAAGAGGAAGCAACAGCTGGTGGTGATTGGTGACTCCCTTTTGTGGGGGGAAAAAGGCATCCATCTGCTGGCCTGACCTGTTGTCTCAGGAGGTCTGCTGCTTGCCCAAGTGATCGCAAAGCATATGTCGATACAGTGCAGCTGCCGGGAGTTGAGTATAGGTCTTGGGGCCAGTGCTGTCATGACTTTGAGGGAAGAGGATGAAAAATCTGTGGTCCAGACTGATTCGTAGATTGTAAGGCCGGAAGGGACCTCGGAAGATCATCAGGTCCAGTCCCCTGATGCTTCTCTTCCTGCTCTTATCCATGCATATGAGGTCTTTTGGAGGGAGCAGTTAGTGAATACAGCTGTGCTACTGGTTCTGCACAGACAGAAAGCCCAAGGCTGAATTGATTCAGTCTTTGCAGGTTAGTCTAGGCTGCGCAGAGTGAACCAATAAGCAAGTGAACAGACATTCACTTTTGATTCTAGAAATTCAGCCATGTGCCTGCAGTGGCCCAGGCCAGAAGCCGGGACGGGGATGCTAGGCACGCCTCCCTGCTCAGCTGGAGCAGACAGCTTGGGTCAAGGCTAGCCTCTCCTCCCTGCAAGGGGGGCTTGCAAGGGAGGCACAAAGCGTCCTGGGAGGCTGGGGGACTGAGTTAATTTGAATCCAAAGGGGATCTAGGACAGAAGTTGAGTAAACCTATTTAACTGAAATCAGTTAAATCTGATACTACATCCATCCAGGTTTGTCTTAAGCCGGTTTCGGATGCTTTGGAAGTGGTTTATGTGCACTGAACTTCTGTTGTGTTACATATTTGAACCAGTTTCTGATCACGTGTGCTGGTTAATGGGTAACTTCTGTCCCTAACCTAGGGGTGCTAAATCCGAAAGCTGGAGCTTGACACTTAGCTTGGAGCAGACATTCATCATTTTATGGTTTCCTTGACTCCCACATTTCTTTGGCTTGCTTTCTTTCCCTCCACCCTGTCCTGCTGCTTCTTTCTTCTCAGTCTCTCATTTGCCCCATAACTCCTGAGTAGACAGAGAAAAACTGCTTATGAGCACTAGGATCACAGATCTATGGCATGATTCTCCCTGGATAGGACTGGGAGTGGTGTCAATGTGGGGCCATGAATACAGATGGAGCTAAACTCAAGCACAATTCATCTGATCTGAAAAGAGAATTGCAGGTGCGTTGTGGCCTTATTGCAGAATCCACCATGCTGTCCTCTTGAGAGATTGCTTGACTGCACTTAGCAATCTTAAAATGAAGGGCTGAGTAGATCAGCGACAAAATAAGTGCTGCTCATCCAAGGCCTTTTTCTCCAGCTTACGATTGAGACTCACAGGCAAGAAGGAAAGCCTGGTGAAGTTTATTTTCTTCTGTTCGTGCACCCCCACCCTTTGGATAAACACAAGATTGATCCCTATTTGCGTTTTCTGCATGTCCCAGCCATAGTGACTGTAGATTGAATGCATGCTCCATGTCAAAGGAATACATTTATTTAAGCTTTCAGATATAAGGTTATAAAGGTTATCGTCCCAAGTCACTGCAAAGTGAATCCAGCAAGAATTGTCTTTAACTATTAAATGGCCCTTCATGAATGAATATGTAATATTGTGTGTGTGTGTGTGCATGGACTGGTTTTTCTGGGTTGTTTCACAATGCAGCGCAACATTTTTTATGGTTGGCAATACATTTACTTGGCTATAAATCAAAAGTTTCCTTTGTACTCAAGATAAAGGTTCTTGTAAGGTGTCATTTCATGGATTTCCAAAGCTTTGTGATAACTACCTTGCAGCAATAAATCTAATCTGGAGGTGATTCAAAGGAGAACACAAGGCCTGATTGTCAGGGAAGCATTATTTCATGATTAATAATTATTGGAGTGGGGAGGGGGGAAGCAACTCCTATCACTAAGTTGTCAAGCTCTCTATTTATAGAAGGAATTTTTGTGACTTTTTTTTAGACATTGCAACACCTCAACACCTCTGTTATTTGCAGGCAACCTTTCAGCTTTGACAAGGGGAAGACTTTGGGCCGGTCAGGGGGTTTTTCTTTATCCCCTGAAATTCCTCCCTACTTTTACTGAGCTAGCTAGCTATGTATTCGCAAGGTGTAAGGAAGCATGGAGGCACAGCAGAACGACTTGCAGACACATTGCACACAAGCTGTTGGCTCACAGTTGTCCTTCAGATTTCTCATGGCCTCGAGCTGCAGTGTGTCATGTCCCATCTATTCATTTAGTAATCCCACACTCACCGTGAGTGTCCCCTACTCCTGGCTCAAGTTCCAGCAGAACTTGCTTCAGCAACTTTCTGCTGTTGCTCCAACCCAACAAACCTGAACTCTTTGTCTGACTGCTGTTTGCATTTCTCAGGGAAACCGAGGCAGCCCGCCAGAACAATAGTTGAATGTGAACACTGGAGTATCTAAACCAACCTCCCCCAGATTGAGACCCCACTCTGCCCTGTACCTCCAGCCTGGATTTGGAGCCTTCTCCAACTGATAGCTAAACGTAGTTATTCTTGTAAGCCTCGTGTTAGCAGACAGTAACAAGGATTCCAGTTTCTAACTTCACTTACGATGGTGAGGGTGTGCAGCAATTGTACGCAGGAGAATTAATGGTTGTACATGAGAGAATTTGCTTTTTGATTTATGTATTTTTTTAAGAATGGAAATTCCATCAAGAAAAATACTCCAAGTGTATAATCAGAGTTGCAAAGTCGAGTACCTGTTTGCAAATCAGTAAATGCCAGATTGAGGTTGCCACGTTGACAGCTTCTGAATGTTTTTTGACACTGCCTTTATTACTGGACCCCAGTGTCCAACTGAAATACGGCCTATCCAAATGCACAATTCAAATGTACAGGGGTGCAAAATTACCTTAGAGTAATTACTGGACCCCACCATCCAACTGAAATATGGCCTATCCAAAAGCACAATTCAAATGTACAGGGGTGCAAAATTACCTTAGAGTAATTACCTTAATAGTGTAACCACATAAATATAACGTTTCCATTTCGAGTATTTGGCTTTGCAAACTAAATAACATTTTTATATGTCATCCTTCTATATTCTGCTTCAATTGTCTCTCATTCTGATCTATAAACTGAACTGGAAAAAATACAATTTTGGGCATTTTGAACTGAAGCATTGGTCCAGGTTGTGATCTTGGCAAAACATCATCACAAAACTACTGATTTCAGGGAAAACCAAAGTCGGTGAAGTTGTTCAAGACTTACATTTGTGTAGCTGAGATCAGAATCTGGCACTGTATTTATACAAAGTTGGCAAATGCAGAACTCTAGGGTTTCGTTTGTGTTTATTAGAATAATGCAGAGTGGGCTATGAGAAAGTAAAATTACTCAGAAGTCTCTAGCAATATTTTTTTGATTCCTGCCAATGTGTAAAGCACATTCACACCCAGCTGTCTCAACATCCCTCTGAATACTCAGGGCAAGTTTTCAGAGAGTCAAATGACTTGGAAAAGATTTATCGTTCCCAATAAAAACAAAATCAAACAGTGATTTTCATCAGTATTTCCACAAGGAGACTTTTAATTTAATTTTATTTTTTTAGTGAAGAATCAAAATATTAGAGCTCAAAACAAAAACAGTTCATTTTAGAAATGCCACCCCAGTGCTACATCAGGGTCTCTTAGTTTACATGCATCATGCTCCCTCTTTCTTTCTCGGTGGTAATGGCCTCTCTGGTCAGATGTTATCTCCCATAAGGTGATAAGCTGTGTGGGTGTGGGACGAGCAATGGTTCTCATATACTTTGACTTTAGGAATGCTTTTCATAGCAAATTAGGTTTGGAAGAGACCTCAGGAAGCCCTCTAGTCCAGTCCCTTCAAAGCAGGACCATCCCCAACTGGATTATCCCAGCCAAGGCTTTGCCTAACTGGGTCTTAAAAGCTTCCAAGGATGGAGATGCCACAACCTTTCTAAGTAACCTGTTCCAGTGCTTTACTACCCTTTGGGGGGGCCCGTAGAGCTGGGCAGAGCGGTGGCTCCGCATCCAGCCACTCACTATCCCCGTCTGCCAACGACAGTGGCAGCTTCTTCGGGGTCCAGGATCAGAGCGGGGACGGGCCCCTGCATGGGCTGGTTTGCCCCGGGACTTGCACCCTGCTCAACTTGCCTTTGCCTGGTGGTCTATAGCAGTGTTTCTCAACCTTTTATGTAGCAAGTACCCCCTAACTTCTGAAAATTTTAACAAGTACCCCAACACTCAGGTTTCCAGGGGATTTTATATTTACAGACTAATGTGTGCCATATGTTGGAAGAAGGGCTGTGTATATAAGGCTGTGATATGACGGATGTCTGATCTGGTGTGGGTAGGGTTGCCACGTTTTACACCAGGAGTTCACAACTCAAGTATGTACCCGGGCTAGAGGTGATGTTGGCCAAAGCAAGGAGGGCTGAACCCAGTGCTGCGCAAAGTGTGGCATGCCAATTATTACTGGAGAATTCAAAGCACCACGCAATGCACTGTGCACCAAATTTTTTGCCATGGTTTTGAGAGGAAAAGAGGGCAAGAGAGAGAGGAAAAGAGGGTGAGAGAGAGTGTTGGGGTACCCATGTACCCCCAGGGGTATGCATACCCCAGGTTGAAAAACTATGGTCTATAGCAGCCCCCCACCACATCACCCTTATTGCTCTCGCCTCTGACCTTAACCCCGGGACTTTGAACAGGCCTATCTCAAGCTTCATACAGCAGTCATATGGGTCTTTTACATGAAGTGCGACTCCTCCTCCTCTTCTCGCCTACCTGTCCTTCCTGAAAAGTTTGTGCCCATCCACGGCAGTGCGACAGTCATGCGAGCTCCCACCAGGGCTGTGTTATTCTGATCACGTCATAGTGTCGTGATGATGCGAGGACTTCCAGTCCTTCCTGCTTGCTTCCCAGGCTCCATGTATTTGTGTACAGGCACCTGAAGTAACTAGTCGATAACCCTGATTTCTCAGGAAAAATGGGAAGGAATCTCTTGTTGCCCCCTCCTGCTTGTGATGACTTAGTCGGGGATGATCCTGCCTTGAGCGGGGGGCTAGACTAGATAACCTCCTGAACTCCCCTCCAGCCCTACTTCCCTGTGATCCTATATGCATGCATGCATGTTGTATGCATGGTAGAAAATTAAGCCCAACTGAGAGGCTCAGCCAAAGGAAGAAAACAGGGAGATAAAGGTGACTGAACTATTTTTTCCAGGACCAAACACTGATTATCTCATGCTGAAACTGAAATAGTTGGATTTCTGTCCATACAGTGAAAACTTTTTGGGGGGGTTTCTGAGACTTCTTTTAACAAAAAATCAAAGTACTGCACAGCAAGAAGATGCTGTTCAAAGATATCTTTAGTTGAAAACCAAATAACCTGTTCAAAAGCAATTTTGACGGGAAGATTTGTTGGGTTTTTTTTTTACCAGGTCTGTCGCACGTAATGCATTTCAGACTCCTAGCTGGTGTTGGTCGTGTCACAGAAAACTAGAGAGGTTGCATGATGGGGAGGTGGGGGTTTCACGTAACTCAACTGGCTGAAGGAGGGCGGCAGATGCCTCATTATTTGGTCTCAGTTAATTTTGTAGGGAGAAGCTTCATTCTGTGCTCTTTTCAGCCAGGCTGAAGAAAACCTCAAAACCAATTTCAAAGACCATTTCTAATTCTGAGTTCCCAGCTGTAGATGCATAGGGTTTGTCTTTACAGCATAAAGCAGTGTCATGCTGAAAAAATGCCGCCACAGCCCAGCAGAGCCTATTGGCATGCACTTAGCACTGCTTTAATGTAGCTATGCCACTTCTGGCATAGGACAAGCAAGAGCCCAACCCACAGAGCAGATGCAGAATATCTC
>NW_005842219.1:1474284-1477342 GCF_000455745.1 Alligator sinensis
TATCTGGGCTCTGCTGAACCATCCTCAGCTTCCACATACTGTACTCCACTTAGTGCTCTGGATGCTCGGTAGCTCTGTGTACTAGTCGTCTAGGGCCTGATTGTTAGCTAGGCTCTTTCCCACAGAGCCTCAAGATGAAATTTGGGGACCCCCAGAAAAATCCTAGTCCTTTCAGGACTTAAAATATCTCAGTGGCTGGCCTCTGCTTAATGTGGCAACGTTATAAATATCACTGCAAAAATCCCACTATTCAGTCTGCATAGACAGAAGCTAAACCTGTCGAACCAAATTTAGCTTCCTGGAGGGAAAAATTTCTCTTGCGACTTGAGCAGCAAACTCAGTCTGCCTACTTGAGAGCACTGCTGGAAAAGCCAGTGTAAGTCACAGTGTGGTTGTTGTTAATGATGGGCTATGGAGTGATTCTTATGGGAAATTGGGCAAGGATTTGAATAATTCAGTGTTTCTGCCATTGTTGGGAGATGACCAGACAGCATCTGGATTACAGGTTTTGAAAAGAGAGAGAGGGAGGGAGAGTGTGTGTCTGCGTGCGTGCGTGCATGCGCACACATACACATGTGCTTCTGTATAAAACAGAAGAAGTAATATTCCTTATCCTAACTTGTTAAACATTAGATTTTCACTTACCTAATATGGCAGATCTCAATGTTACGCTTATTTTGTATATTATAGTATAAAGTGACAAATGATATGTTATGATATTATGCCACACAAACTAGAGAGGGCCTGTCACAAATGACTAGCACTGTCAGAAGAGGAGCCCAAAGAAGGTGGGATATACTGGGAGGTTCCCAGAAGGAGTTGGCTCGGATTTGTTTTGTGTTTGAATTAATGTGGCTGCTATTGCTTCAATTTTGTTGGGAGCTGTAGGTGAAGAGAGACTTGTCAGGAGGTATCTGTATGGAGGAATGAGACTGTACTTGTAAAGGGGGTGACATTTGGGACTGGAATGGCATTCTGTAGGGGCAAAATGTAAAAAGTCACTGAGCTGGGAGGAAGAGAAGATGGCAGGCTCCTGTCCATTAAATAGATTCATTGGAAATGCAGGTGAGGACAAGAAATTTCACTTAAGATGCATAAGACAAACATGGGCCTTTTGAAGGGTTTGCAGGGGAGTTTACATAGTTGAATCAATGAGCGAATGTGTTTTGTTCTGTATGTGGGAAGTGCAGCAGTGTTCCAACCCCTGACTGGATCCCAGCTACTATGATGATATAAAAGATTTGTAAAATTAATGGAGAAATGAGTAGCTCCCTGTTGCAAAGGCAGAAGGCAGGGAATGTGGGTCGCACAACTGATCAGTGGCAGAGCCGAGAATAGAATCCAGGTCTTTGGATGCCCAGGGCAGCACCTTAAACACTGAACTGTGCAGCCTCTCTGAAAAGAGAATGGGGCGGACTGTGGAAATGATTTGAATACACAGAAAGGCTATGCTCAGGCTACAGCTAACAAAGCTCCTGTCCTGTTCTCCTTTGCAGGTGCAAGTTCTTCAGCCTCACAGAAACACCAGAAGACTATACGATCATTGTGGATGAAGAGGGCTTTCTAGGTAAGTCACAATGCATGCCACTTTCCCCTCCAGGCTAGGGTGGAGGGAGGCACATTCACCATTTGTCATTTTCCTGATCAGACTTTAAACTGGAGTGATTGTGAAACCGTTCCTTTTGTCAATGCAAGAAGCACAGTTACAAAAGGCACTTTGATCATGTCTTTGCTATAAAAAGTGGTTCACGGGCAGGACGGGAATACATTTTGATCCAAAGTGCCAGAAAGATTTTTTTTTAATTTTTATTTTTTTTGAAAGAGCAGTGTTAAGCAAAGCCAAACCCCAAACCAACCACACACTCTTGTGTCTGATTTCTGGAAGTGAAATCAGGCTTAATTTCAGGCTGGTTCATCATCAAATCTCCCTGAGGTCTTGGTCTTCCTTATTACCCTGCACTAAAAGAAGTGCTTGAAAATAGCTGTTTTATATCCACCACTTACTATAAAAAACTGAAAAATCACTAGCAAGCACCTTGCCTAATCCTTGCTACCTGCTCCTAACCTATACACGGCACTCCCTCTGTGCCCTACCGCCGACTGTCTCGGGGCAGAACTGGCTGTTCTTGAATTGTTCAGAAAACTGAATCAGTGCAACACTGAAGACCATTGAGTTGACTTTGTGAGCATCCGTGAAGACCGTTGAGTTGACTTTGTGAGCAGCCGATGTCGTGAGTGTGGGGTGTTGGATGACTGCTAATGGAGTCAATGGTTTGCCCTTGTGGAAGCAGTGTGTAATAGTGTATCATTTGGGGAAATTTTTGTTGGTAGCAGTGTGATTTAGGTGATGGAATGAGGAAGCGCTGGGCTTCTGTTATCTTTGGCTCAAACACTGCTGTTTGGGGCTGGAATTATAGTCTAAACATTTAGCAAAATTGGAGACAAAATTCATGCGTTTCAGTGTGAAAAAGAAGGGTTTATTCTTCACAAAGTGTCAACCATGGAGTTGCAACCACCATTACCACAATAACAATATTCATAATAGCAAAGCACACAAAGAAAATTAAAACCGACTGTAGTTATTAATAATTAAATGGATTAATCATTTGCAGCAGATCATTCCAGGGAATGATGCCTGCCCCTTTCTCAGGAAGTGTCACAAACAGATCACAATTGTTTGGACTATAAATCTGTTCTGAGTTATTGGTTTATATAATTTCATTAGGTGATCCTGGAATATTTGTGATCAACATATTTTCAGCCGTGACCAAAGAGGCTAAATGGGCTCTTCTGCAAGTTGTGGCCTGCGTTCTTGTGGGAAACACTATGGGAGGGCTCAGCCTGAATAGGCTTTGCTGCAAATAGTTGCGTAGGTAGGACTTCTAAATGGCCTTTTCACCCCAGGGAGAGATGGAGTCCAGGCCTGGCCACAGACTCCTCTCTGATTGGTTCCCCATAACATTATTTTTCATCTAAATGGGTGAGTAACCCAGTATTAACTGGGTTAATACTATAATTTTGTAATGGTTTTGTGGTTGATTGTGCTTGAGGGGAAAGA
>NW_005842219.1:1477373-1493442 GCF_000455745.1 Alligator sinensis
CAGTCCCAGGGAGGGAAGAGTAGAGAGAAGGAGTAGTCCAAGGAAGGACAGAGGGAACAGCAGTGGCACAATGAAGACTTTGTTTGAAGCTGAGCCGTCTGCTGGGCTATTTGGGACATCAGCACTCTGCCCCCTCCTTTGAAAAAGAAAACACCCCCGCCCCCCTTTCCAAAGAGCTAACCCAGTGATCCTCAACCTTACCTGCCACGGCACCGTGGGGTACCTTGAGCTCTTTCCAAACATGCCGTGGGGTTTCACGCAAAGTTTGCATGCAGACATGATTCGCAAGATAAACCCAGAGATTTCAAACAGGAATCCATCATAGTGTTAAAACCACTCTGACCTGCTGTGGTCTTTCTGAGTTCTTTGCAACAAATGAATTGCTCTAGTATTATTCTTTTTTTTTTTTAATATATATTTGTAGTAAAAAAACAAAAAACGAGTGTAAACTAAGAGCTAGCATTATCTGAGGAGTGCCTTGAGTCTAAAAAAGGGGGAGGACCACTGGGATAATAAAAGAAGGGAGTTCTGGGGATAGTACAGATGTCAAAGGTTTGAAGCCAGAGGCTGGCCCCTTGTGAAGCCATATCAGGGCTGGCTTGTGGGGAATGGGGAGCAGGGTGGGGGGCAGGGTGGTGTCCTCCAGGAGAGGGAGACTAAAGAAGCCTTCTTCTTGGGGAGTCCTGAGGCACAGCTTCCCCTAAAAGCAGTCTGATCTGTAACAACAAGTATTTGAAATGTGTTTTAAGATGCTATGGAAGGGCGCATGCTACTGTTCTTTTCCATGATAAGTAGGCAAGACATTCAAGGAACAACCGTTCCTTGTTGCAGATTTGGAGCACGTTACCTATGAATAGTCTGCTGTCTACACATGCAGTTTCAATTAGTGCTAGAAGTATTTGTGTCATAGTGGCATCTTAGAGGCTCCAGCAGAGATTGGGTGCCTCATGCAGTTGGAAACAAACTCCACCTCTAGCAAATGGTGTCTGGTGGGCAAGAAGAACGGGAAGGGAAAAAAGGAAGTATAGTCACAGAGCAAGTGAATAGCGGAGTGAAGAACAGACCCCAGATCCTCAGTGTGGGCCCTGTTCACTTAACCACACTACAGTGGCTTGCAAAGCGAGCACAGTCCCCCCCGCCCCTCCATTTCAGTCAATGAAGCAGGGTCCTGTGGAAGACTATTATGTGAGCATGCAATTTAGGACTGTAGCATAATGACAAGTCACAAAAACAGGCTGTAGGCAAATTCCTGGGAACTGGTAATCAGATGTAAGTAGGGGGAAAAACAGTGTTTTTGGCTACAGAGAGCCCTTATAATTCCAGGAGCAGCAAAGAATGCCAAGATATCTCCACCCAACACACTTGTTGGTTGGGGAGAGGCATGCATCCAAGTTTCTTTTGCCTTCCCCTCGGGATCCTTCCCTTGGCTCATTAATATTACCTCCGTCCTGTCTGAATTGACATTCAGCCAGGCTATTCTCTTCAGCCTCAGCCTTAGCCAGACACTGTGACATCAAAAGCATTGCACCATCTGGAACTGAAGGGAATGAGACGGAGCTGCAGGTAATTATTGCGCTGTTTGGCCGTTCAGTCTGATGAAACGGAGCCTCTCCGATCCTAGCATGAGAGGGCTCATCCTCTGTCGTCTTGGAAAGGAGAAAAAGGAGCTTTTCCAGAGTAGTGCTGCCTAGTGCACCTGGGGACTGGTGGTCGGGTACTTAAAAGCCTCAGGGGCAACAGTCTCAAAGACAGTTGGCAGCTTAGATACCTTGCACTAAGATAGGAAGAGCACACACCAACTGCTGAAACTTCCTTAGCCTGACGAAGGGTTTTTGAACCCGAAAGCTTGCTTAATAATTATTTTCCAACTATTTGGGTTGGTCTAATAAAAGATATCAGATTCAGCCAAGGAACCTTGTCTGCCTAATGCACTAAGACTAGCATTGCCTTAATGTTTGCATCTAGTTGCTCGCACCCTGGTACGTTCTAGGTTCATGTCTAAAGACACTCTCCTTTATCCTGAGATTTTCCATTATTCAAGGATGAGCAAAACCACAGCAGCTTCTTGATCCAACATCTCATCTGGACCCCCTTCCTTAGCACCCGATTCCCCTTTGTGCCTTTTACACTCCTGGGATGGAGGAAGGGGCACCTACCTCAAACATCTGTGAAGCCAAGCTGGCAGAAGAGATCTGCTTTTCTTTGCTTAGTCCTGGCCCTTGACGGCAAGAAAGGGCTCAGAGAGGCATAAGGGTGCTGCCTTATGAGGATAAAACAAAACAAAAAGATTGTAGGCAACTGGGTCAAGGATTTGGGGAGTTTTTGAGAAAGAAGCTAATCGTCCTTCCTTTCAGAAATGTAAGGGAGTCTTAGTAATCTCAGCCTAAAATAGGCCTGTTGCCAGTTGTCTTGATTTATTTAGCCCCGGGGGTGCCGGCATCCAACGCAGAGGTTAGCAGTGTGAGCAGCGTTGTCAGACGCTCCTCCCGTGGAGATGATGTCATGTTTTGTTCTCTCCAGATACAGAAGTAATCCTGCAAAAGGCAGGATCCACAGCAACGACTACCTGCCGTTCTTCTCCACGGATCAGCGGGCAAACGTTTCGCTGCGCCACTTAATGGGCAAGACAGGAAGGAGGATTAACCAGTGCCCCTAGCACATCCTCTGCTGTATCACCGAGAGCAGTTAGGAAAAAAAGCTGAGGTTGGAAAAACACTGGCAGTTGCAGCTCTGCTTTGGAATGAGGCTTTTTTATAGGTCGCCACAATTGTTAGCACCCCATAACCTGCTATAATTATTATTATTAGCTGTTCTGACAAAAAAAGGCCTCTCTGAGCCTGTTTGCCTGGGATTAGGAAGCAACACAGACAAGTAAAGAGGTCATTATTTCTTCTCACTGGAAGATGACTGCAGCTCAAAGCCCCGGCCTCCTTAAGCATTCATTGTAATGGAGGGAATCAGCTTCAGCCTGGTTCTTTGCTTTAAATCCATGGCAGTGAGGTAGGGATTATATCACCATTGAGTCTTATTTGTTCCAGTGGCTGTTGCTTGGTTTTTCTCTAGGTCGTTGGGGTTTTTTGGAGCAGGGGACAAAATGTTTGCGTTCAGCTAATAACACAGAAAAGTCTATGCCCAGTTGCTGTTGACTTGGCATAACAAAAAAATATGAAAACAGGTGGCTGAGTGGAAAATCCTCAGGGCTTATCACCTTCTGCAGGGGCTTCCAGCTGCAGACCGAGTCTCTGGGATCCCTACCCTGGCTGCCTTTTCCTACCCCCATCCCGGGGGCAGGGTAGTGTGGCAGCACAGGGAGCTGAGGGTAAGGCCGGGGGCATGTGGTGCAGTGCGGGGCAGGGGGACAAGGGTGTGCAGTGTAGTGGTGGGGGGCATGGGCATGTGGTGTACCATGGGGGGCAAGGGGAACATAGACCCTGCTGGTGTGGCAGCCCCTGTCTGCTTAGGAGTTGGACAACCTTGACCTACTGCATAGGTCAGGACATGGAGGAACATGAGCTCCTATTCCCTAAACCATGCCTGGGAATATACACTTGCTCGGCTTTGCTTTTCTTGCCAGGATTTGCTTGAAAGCTTCCTGGGGGCTGGTAGAGATCCCTCCCTTTGCATCTCTCAGACACATACAAAAACTTGATTCTCCACTGCTTTGTCCTCTCCCACAACTGAACTCCCACAGCTGAGCCCATAGCGTGTGGTCTCTTCAGACCCTCCAGCTTTGTTGGTGTTGTTGAAGGTTTTAGCTTTCACAAGAGAAAAGCAAACAATGGCACATCTCGAGATAGCAGTGCTCTTTGAAGTCCTACTTAACACATCCTGGGAATGAACTGCTGATGTTGCATTTTTGCCCTGGAGATAGCATCCAAATGAGATGGCAGGTGGGCAGGGGAGGCTGCACTTTCCTCAAATGGCACATCTGTGCTGTGGGTTTTGTACAGCATATCCAGTTTATTTCTCCATTTTCTAGTACCGGTCCCCTCAGCAGTCTCATCCCGTTTCTATTCATCCTTTTTCACTTGGGAGTCCACTGCTAGGCTCAGTGATAGTTCTGCTTGGGTAGCTTTGAATGACAAGCCATCCATTTAGCCTCCCGTTTCAGTGTCTCCATAATTGCACAGCACAGTGTGAAATGAAGAACTGAATTGCATCCTCCTCCTCCTCCTCCTAACTGCTGAAACCGAAGAAAAGAGTGGTGGTAAATGATGGTGCCGGTGTAACTAGAGGCAGGTATGCAGAGAAGGAAGCATGCAATAGTTTTACTGGGTGTTTTTTTCATGCAGTGGTATCTCTTAGTTCTTCTTCAAGCCCAAATATCGCTCTGATTTCCCTTGCTTTGAACCTCACCAAGAGAGAGGATATGTAGCCATTTTGTTCAACAAGGAAGTAACTTCTGAGGGTAAGGCCAGGGGTATGTGGTGCACTGGGGGGAGGGGGGCAAGGGTGTGCAGTGTAGTGGTGGTGGGCATGGGCATGTGGTATACCGTGGTGGGCAAGGGAATGTGGCCCCTGGAGCTAACAGCGTAAATGCTGGTATCTATAAAGGAAGAGAAACTGCTATATATGTGTCTTGAGAAGGCTGTTGATACTCAGCACCATACCTAGATCCCTGGTGGCCCTGGGCAAACTTTGAGTAACGTACCCCCCCCATCCCCAGAGATAATGATAATAATAATTGGACAGAGGGACAAAATTACCATTTTCGGGCCCTGGGAGGCCGCCCAGTTCTCCCAGGACTGTGTCCAGGTTTGTTTAGCCTGCATCATGTCTGCAAGGACCATCCACCCATGGGCTGCCTGGTTGTACCAGGTTCATTTCTATCGTGGGATGGATGCGAGTCATTTTATGGGCTGGCTGTTAAGTTTGCATGCAATAGTGATGATTGGCAGCTTCTTTAATCAGCAGAGCTCACGCCAGAATGAGAGTTGAGAGACCTGGCTTCTGTCGACTCTCATTCTGGCTTTGGACAGGCCACCTCTGACTTTGGACAGGCCACTTAAACCCTTCTGTCCCCACCGGTTCCAAAGTGAGCATGCTCTGTCCACAGCCTTTGCATCTGGTTGATGGCCCCTGTGTTTGATCCTCCCCTGCTGAAATAGCAGATGTGAGTTGTGACTGTGAAGAAATAGAGGGGAAAAAGCATTAAAGCAAATAGGGTGAAGGAGGAGGTGAATCCTCCTGCTGTGAAGGATATAAATTAAAGCTCACTTGAAAACAGCCCTTCTGCTGTTGGCTTCTGTCTCCTGGACAATTGACGGAGACCACCAAACCAAGATAACATAGGTCACTGATCAGTATGTGGCTTTAGGTCATTACTGATCTGGTCTAGATCTAGAAAAGAAAGATGCTCTTGTAGCCCAGGCCCTGGACTTGGACTAAAGAGATCTTAGCTACCTACTTCTACCATAATGCTCCCTGTTTGATTTTTGGGCAAGATACTTAGTCTGCTCTGTGCCTCATTTGAGCATCTGTAAAATGGGAGTAGCAGTCTTTAATTCCACCCTCTCTTTCTATGCCTTGGCCTACGAGAGAGAGAACAGCAGCCCCACAGACTTACTGTACGTGTTTGCACAGTGCCCAGCACCATTGGGCCTAGGCTCAGTTTGGACCATAAAAGTTCAAAAGACCTAAACTTGCTGAAACTGAAGAAATGTTGACCAGGCCGAATAAGTAAGCACTCTCCAAGTGAAGTCACTACACCTTGTTACCAAGCCTGTTTATGCATTGTGGTATCTGGATGACCACGGGGTCAGAACCACCAGGTTCATGTTACTCACCACTCAGAGCACAAGTAATAAGAAGGAAGGCTTTGAGTCTGCTTGCACAAAATGGACAAGAAGCTGAGCCTGCAAGTTCAAGCACAAAGCATAATTCATGCAGGTCTTATGGCAGCCCCTTTTCTAAGCCGGAAAACACAAGGGGGAGCAAGTTAATAGATGAATAATCTCAAACATGGTTATTATAAATAGCTGTCCCTTGACTTTGTATTGCTCTGTGGCCAGCTGTTTCTGTCTCAGACACTTGCTTAATTTGCCTTCTGACCTTTATAATCATGAAATCTTTCCCCGGTTCACCACGTTCTGGCCACTAGCAGTGTCTGTCAGTTGGTAGCAGAATGTTTTCTTTCTCTCTCATACATACATATTTTCTCACTCGAGCTTTTTATTGACCTCATTCAGTTGTATACGTGCATGTTTTCAAATGATGTATTTAGCTACGGTATAAATGCAAAGAAGCCGTACCAGGGTTTGACTTGTGACTTCTCAGAAATGCCCACTCATTTGAAAATATGGTGTTTCCCCCTTGGCACGTGTTTTGTGAGACTCTAGCAGTAGCAGCTTAGGGTGGAGAACATACATATGGATTCCTTACTTTCTCGTGTCACCTTGGCCAGGAGACTCTCAGCCTCGCTCTTGCTTGGTTTATCCTATCTGTACAACTGTGATTAAACTAGCCTACCGCACAGCAGGCTTGCAAAGCTTAATTGCTTGCGAAGATGATTCGTTATGTCTGTGACCTTCTGCAAGAAGCCTTTTGGCCCAGTTTCTCTGCTTGTTCCTATTTAAAGAAGCGGTATATAAATAATCCATATTTTTGCTGTTTCCTCCAGTAGATGGGCGTGTGCTGATATCTATTTTTATTTCACAACGCTGGGTAAGAAGGCCAAGACATCTCTTCCTGGAGCGCTTGACTAGCCATGATTTCCTCCTTTAAATGTATTAAATCTCGGCTCTTTCCAGACTTATTCAAAGCTGAAGATAGATGGCTGGATGGATACCACAGCTAGCTGCTGATCTGCCCTCTCCTATGAATATATGGGCCTTTCCAAGATTTAGAACAGAAATGGTGGAATGATCCTTTGAGGATTTAGATGGGTTTTGAACGGTGAAGGCCAGATGGATGGAAAAATGATAATCCTACTTACTTACTTTGGTAGAGAGAAAACTGACAGTGCTTTAAACACATTTTAAAATATCTATATAGACCTAGACAAATTCATGGATGACGGATCATGGGCGATAGATCCATTAATAGCTATTAAATGGAACAGTCAGGGATGTGTCCTCCGGCATTTCTAAACCAATGATGGAGGATGCAAGGGAGGGCGTGACAGGGGTACATCACCCTGCATCAGGGGTGGGAAATTATTTCAGCTGGTGGGACACCTAACAAGTTTTGGTGAGCTGTTGAGGGACGCGCACATAAAAATCCTTTGGAAGATATCATTTTAACTAATTATAGGTAAAAAAAAAAATCAAAAAAATCAAACATCTACCGGAATTAACATATATTAATTTTATTTCAAAAAATGATTTTTGCCCGTATTTACATATTTTTTTTGAGTAGTGTATGTAGAGGTGATTCCATAATAGCATCACATGCTAACGCAGGAAGAGGGGAAACTGCAACCAGGTGGCTCCTGCACTAGTGTGCAGGGCTCCAGCTTCAGCTCCTGGCTGCCTTCCACCCACTCTGCCTGCCCAGTGCAATGAGCAGTTACCTGCAAGCGGCCGAGCGGGTAGAAGATGACTGGGAGCTGAAGCTTGAGCCCCATGTGCTGGGGCAGGAGCCGCCTGGCTGCAGCTGCCCCCCTCGGCCTGGCTGGACATATGGTGCTTGTGTCCCCTATGCCTCTGCTGCCACTTCCATGCACTACCTGCTGTCCAGAGTGAGGCAGCTGGGGCAGGAGGAGGAGGAGAGGGAGCCACTGGGGGTGAGGGGAGCTGAGCAGTACCCGGGCAGCTGCTGCAACAGCCCTGCCAGGAAGCTATGCACGGGCCAGGGCTGGGGAGGTGCTGTTGGCAGGTACCAGGCAAGCGCAGGTGGGACTCAGCCTGCATGTAGAGCACTGCAGGGGCAGCCACAGGCTAGATACAATCAACTGGCTGGCCGGATCCAGCCCGTGGGCAGTATTTTGCCCACCCTTGCCCTAGATGCACCCTGTCCATATGCTCTACCTCTGAAGCAACCCCCACTGGTGTGCACCCCAATAGCCAGCACACCCATTTTGCTTGCAGTGAGAAGAACGCTTGGGCTCATGATGCAGCAGTGGCAAGTTTCTTTTTCTCTGCCAACTTCTGCAGTCTTGCTGCCTTTGCCTGCAGTGACAGGTCTCTTTTGGCTATTTCCCGTCAGCCCTGGTCCAGAGTCCGCCTTTCCCTTCAGCATGACTGAGAGCTGTTCTAACTTTCCCAGTGCCACCCCTCTAGCATAGCAGGCTCTGCTTACTCTAGTGCTAGAATGAGTTTAATTAATGGAATGCCTTTGACTTCAGAAATACAGAGAGCCGTGCTAGATGAATTTTCTGCTGCAAGGTAGCATCAGATGGCTCTTGCAAGGGTGATCACTGTGAGCCAGTGTCTGTGTTATTAGAGAAGCGGGCACAGGGATGTTCTGCCTGTTCTTTGCAGCCCTAGGATAATGGTGCTACGTCCTGCCCTGGGTGGGCCAACCATCCTTCACGGGCTTTGGCTCCGGCGGGGTCTGGAAGCTGTGTTTTGATTTCAGGTTAGATATGCAAGGTAGGTAAACAGTTCTGCCTTGAACGCTTGGTCCAGTTACCTGTGGCATTGACCTTATGTCCCCACCGTTTCAGACATGGAGCCCGAGTTCCTGACTTGAATGCGCCGCAGTGCCACTGACTTCTTGGGCTGTCCTTGGGCACCTCTCTGAACTTAACTGCTTTCTGTGGAGTAGGGACAATCGCATCAACCTGCTTCACATGGGTTATCATATGCATGTGAATGCTTTTAAAATATCTCATGCCATGTCTATGATAAATAGCATTTCTCAAGTACTTTCCATTCCAAAGGATACCAGAGCCTTTACAAATGATATTCCTGTAGCTTCACTGAATAAGTCATCTCTGAAGTCATAGAGTAACAGGCCAGCATGTTACAATACATAGGGTACACTGATGCACCGTGGGCTCCATCTTGTCTATTGAAGACCTCACCTTGGAAGTCTTAGCTGCAAAGCAGATAGACATTTGCGCACAGATAAAAGTGCATGCCAGTCACCGTACAAGTTGGATGGAGCTTACTAAGCTCAGAACTTGAATCCAGGATGCTAACTGCCAGAGAAGCTGAACACCAGCAGCTACTGTTAACTTCATTACGAAATGTAGGTGTGCTCAACATCTCTGACATCTGGCCACAGTGTGGTTAAAATGCAGTGCAGATCACTGGGCTTTCCCTTCTGCATCTTATCTTTTAACGGTTGTAACATCCACTTTGGAGGAGGGAAGGTAGAAGCGTTTTCTTAAAGTTTTGTTTTGAGGAAATAAGTACATCATCTTTCTAACTCTCATACCCTTGATACTGCTTTAAGCCAGAATAAGATTGACCTGTGCAAGTTAACAGCCACAAAGCTGCTTTAAAAAAAACCCTACTCCAAGAATTTAGTCGAAATATTAGCCTCTAAGGGAGTCTAAGCTAATATTTTAGGCTTCTTTTGAAATACTGCCTCTCATGGTGTCGGTCCAGTGAAATATGGTTGGAAGTTCTGCATAGGTTTTATAAAGATGAATTCCTCTTATGGTGAGATATTTCATCCTGAAATAGAAACTGATAGCATTTAAAGTGTTGGAGTCAAACTTTATGGAGTTCATTCCCTCTCTGTGTTTCTTCCCTTTGATATTTTTTTGTTGTTGAGAAAAACATTGTGTCCACGCTCCCCTCTTTTTCTCCCTGCCCCCTGGTAACCAGAATAGATAGGAACAATCTTCTTCCCACCCACTAACCTGGGTTCTTTCTTTCACCGATGCAGCAATCTGGAAGCAGAGCCCTTGGCCAAGATACGTAAAATTTAGAGAAAGTCGTGTCAGGAGGTGGGAAATCTGCTGAATTTTGCAGTTTGTGCACCCTAATTACTGTAAACAAAATCCTGAATCCTTTCAGACCATGGGACCCATTCATTTTTTAAGCACTAAGTGGGTCAGCGAAGCCTGGCGGTGGACGCTGACACTGAAAAATCAGCGAGCAGAGCTTTCCTGTCTGAAAGCAAATCGCAACGGACAATAGCTGGGGAAAGACTCGGCAGTGGGTCCACCAGGCTGGGTGGAGGGGACCCTTCTGAAGGATTGTTCACTTGGGAGAAGATGGTGTACACGTGCCATACAAACTCACATGCCTACACGCAGCATCCAGGAGTCGGTCTCAAAGCCCTCGCCTGCCTTTACTTGCAATTCAGACATGCATTTTTTTTCAGCAGCCAGCTCCAGCCCATGGAGTCATAGATCTGGTTTTGCTTTTTTTCAGGGTTAATCGCTATTAGAGATGCATTGTCTGCTGGCGCTTTTCTGTGTTTCTCAGAGCAAACTGTCACGTAACCTACACTTGCCTTTCTACACCATTCCTCCAGCGAGGGGAAAAATACAGCAATTATTTTTGGAACCCACCTTACCCACCGTGCTACATTTTTGGCCACAATGATGCTTTGGCTTTCAGGAGCCTTTAAAAATATTCCTGTTTTTCTCTCTTGCAACGACCTGTTTTTTTGCACGAGAAAAATAGAGTTGGAGAGCAAAAGAACTCATCCAGATCCCACAAGATTGATGAGGCACTGCTTGGAATTGGACCATAGTCTCCTTATGCCCAAGATTTTGCCTTGACTTTCAGTTCAGGTTACCACCCTTGCCTCCAGATGTGAACCTGAAGATTGCCCACCCCCCGGCTCCTGAAAACAAGATGTCCTCCGTGACGGTGTCAAGAATTTTTCTAACGTGCCACAATAAAACTTTTGTTTCTTATTAACCTCCTACACCGCAGACAGCGTTTATGCTTGCCCTTTCCTCCCCAGGTAGGAATGTTATCCTTTTATAGCTAGTAATTCCCAAGCCCTTGCGAAGAGCTGACTTTTTTATGCAGCAGCATTTACTACAGGTAATAACCAGATTAATTGCCAATCTGGCAGAAATATTCCACCATGCTGGCTTTGAAGCAAGCGTTGCATTTTCTACTCCAGAAATCACAGGCCTAAGGTTTATAAACGAGGCCACCCCAAACAGATTTTTCATGTTGTGAATGTTTGTCATTTTTTTTCACACGATGGTAGTAGTGTGCTAGCAAGTACACCCTTTTCACCTAGCTAGAAGCAAGATAAACTATTGAGGGTTGGACTAGATGACCTCTAGAGATCCCTTTCTTCTCTGTAAATCTAAACTACTTATTATCTAAGAGGACCTCAGGATTTGAAGTAACAAAATTGATAGGAAGAGAACTAATTTATTAAAATTAAATCAGAATAGGGTTCCAGTGTAATTAGTTCTTTTTTTATACTCACTCTTTGGTAGCTATTCTAGTGGATACTTGTGATGAAGACATTCTTTCCTTTTGGAGATGTCAGTTGCTTAAATGTTGTGGGGGGTCTTAATAGACCTGCATAAGTGTGTTGACACCACTTCCCAGGTCAGTGAAAGAAGTCTTGAAGGAAGTCAGTAAAGACCATATAGCCCTCCACCCTGAATAGGAATGACTGTTATTGCTGTCTGGCATGATACAAAGTGACAGGGTCTGAGACGGTGTTATCTATTCAAATATCTACTTCTATTTTCCAGAGCACTATTTACCAGCGTGATGACTGCAAACTTGGGCTGTGTCTCTGTATACCGTACAGCTTCATACGATTCCAAGTTACTTTTGGGTTATTTAGTTTCCTGCCAGCTGCAATAACATTGCTCTGAGATAACAATGGCCTCTAATTCAACAGCATGCCTAAAGTGTTTTATTTGACTACAGCACTAATATTTTGGGCGCAGCTAATGCATGAGGCGCTTGAGTGAGTTCCAGTTTTATCTCCCTTTGGCTAATGTTTACCTCTCTCTCCTTGGATACTCAACATCTGCAGTCATTGCTCTAAAGAAGGTCACCATTGTTCCTCTAAGAAGTCGAGTGTCCATCAAGTTAAGGATTCCCATCCTTTGTGTTTTTAGCATCAGTAGTTTGTTTTTCATCTGCATCAAAAGACAAGTTTTCTGTCATTTATGTTCTGGCCCACAGACGTACTCAGTTGAGTATACACTATGCTGGACATATACGGTTTACCTCCAGCTGAGGACTGCGGTTTCTCAGGGTTATAGTATCCTGCAGAGCTGCCCATATGTTGCCTGCCTGATGCACTTAGTACACAATTGGGCCACGACAAAAGTATAACATAAATAGTTTATGATAGAAAAGTTTGGGGATAGTAGTTTAAACTGGTAAATTCTTCTAGCATAGGTGCAGCTTCCAGACAAGTCAACTGTTCTTCCAGATCACTTCTCCAATTTGGAAAGTCTGCAGGCATCAGGTTGCATTCATGAAGTTTGGCCTTGTGATTCGTGCTTATGGAAGTTTTTACTCATTGCACTGTGCAGATCATTGATTTCTAAATTCCTTTCCATGACTGCAGAAAATGGTTATTTGGAAATCCTTTGCCCCATCCACTCTTTATTCTTCCCTGAGCCCAGTAAGGGATGTATTAATAAACCATTGAGAGCAGGTCTCAATTTTTATTCTATTTAATATTTACCCTCCAGTCTTAACTGCCTCAGAGCTCAGACCAGAGAATACTGAAGGATCAAACCCTCTTCCATGATAACCTGTGCACTTTTATTGCAGCTCTTAAAGCATTTTCTTTACACTCTGGATTAAATCGCCATCTTGATGTCTAAGTCCTGAGTCCTTACCTCTGTTAAGGACATGAAACCAAATTAATTAGAGAGGTTTACTAACTCAAGTCTGGATCATACACGTTTTACATAGTCCTTACTTGTGGAAGTCTTCCCATTGATCAAAGAGCTGTAGCATAGATCTCATACTGTGTCATTTCTTTTTTCTGTGATGCCCTTGATACCCCTCTATGGCTGCTACCTACCTGGGAGTCCAGCTGTTTCCTAAAAGGAATCTGTCAGCTTAAACTATAATGGCAGTATCAGGAGAAAAGTGCTCGAAGCACAAGGACTGCTGGTCTTTTTATTATGAGCACTGTGACAGGGCAGGGTGCATCTGTATTGCACAAAAAGTTTTGTCTAACATACTAGCTCTGTGGCTGCTGTACCCAAGGGCAGCCCATTGTACCAGACAGCTGCCCTGCCTAGGAAACCCATTTGGTGCTATCGCTGAGAGCAGTCTGAAGCTACCAACTTCGACTGACCCTTGACTACAAATCCTCTACCATGAAACAATGGTGCCCAATGCAGGGGCCTGTAAAATGGGGGCGAGGGAAGCAGGCCTTGTGGATGTGGCTTCTGGTTAACTGTCACCGAATAGGCCATGCAGGAAAGAGGGAGGAGAAACTCTGCCTGGCTAACAAAGCCCGGCTTGGGAAGAAGAGGTGATCTCAGATGAGGTCAAGGAGACTCTCAGGGTTGTTTTCTGTCAATGTAGTTAAAATTTCTTGTCTTTTTTGTTTTTCTGCTGCAAGGTCATAAACCATAGGCATATCCTTTGCTCTGGAGGGACTTGTATAAGCCACAGGAGCGGTTGAGATATCTGACATGGATTTTAAGGTCTAGGGCAGCTAGAGGTGTCGCCTTTTTCTCAAGGCATCATCTGAGATGTCTGAGCCTGTGGCATGTCCTGAGTTCCCAGCACCAGAGACGGTAACTGGCCTCTGCCCAGCTAGAGGTTCAGAAGCACATTAGATTGAGTAATTGGGTCTACTCACAGCTGGCTAGTGACTGCAAGGTTGGGTGCTTGGGCCAGGCTGTAATGAGTATAAAGATAAATTGTTTTCCTTAAAGCCTTGGCTTGGAGAATTGAGTTGTTACGTCACAATCTTGGGTTTCTTTTTTATTTACTCATTTTAAATAAGCTTCTTGTTCTTGTGATAATGGAACAGCACTTGAAAACATGATCCCGCCGTGCTCAAACACTGAAAGGCAAATGAAAAGAACCCAGGAGGTATTTTTTGGGTTTAAAATCACATGATTATAAATAATTTGGTACACCTTGTGATTTTGGGGGTTGATGGTAGCCAAGTCCCGTCTTTGTCCCTTATATAACCATGCACGGCTAAACGGTTCCTTGCACTTTCTCTCCTCCCTACCAGTTATGCGCTATGTAATATGGAAATATAACATACTCCTTTCAGCAGCCTGATCCCTGCTAATTTTCTGCTAATCTCCCTTAATTGGGGTTTCCATTATTTTGCAGCTGCTACTGAATTGTTTTTAAAGATTTGATGATTCCTCTATGGCTCAGGCTGCCTTGCTCTCTCCTTAAACTGTTGGTCATTTTTCTATCTTCCGAAATTAGGCAGAGCCTTCATTTGTTCATGTGTGCTGCCATAAGAAAGATGGCCCCCAACGGTTTTTGAGTCCACAAGCATTAAAGAGTTTTGTAACGTGGGCTAGACTCGATTTCTGAAAGGTCTAGAAGTGTTGCTAATATTATCCAGGTGGTCTGTAAGTCCTTTGAAAGGACCCCATTCACCTGAACTCTAGCCTACTCTAGGCTGGTTTTATCTTCCTGTTTTTCACAGCATGCAGCAGACTGGTGAGTAAATAAAACTCTTTTGGGTTCTGTTGAAATAAATGAGTCTGGTAGTTATTCATTTTGTACTTGTTTTTCTCTTCTGCTCCTCTGTTGCTCTGGGCTGGGACAAGATGTTTATTTACTGAGACACTTTTAGCTGAACTTGTTTTCTTCAAAAAATAAAAAAGCCAGGTTTGTTTTTGGGGGTTTTTTTTTTTCTTTGTTGGTTTCTTTTTTACCCTTAGATTTTAGAGATGTAGAAAGAGATTGGAGGGGTGGGGGTTATTTTCCAGCTGCTGCTTCACAGGTCTCTTCTTGAACTGAACCTGATGCTGCAAAGGTATGTTGGCTTATCTGCTTCTGGCACGTCCCCAGGGAATCTCTGGCTGGAGTCACTGGTCGAAAAGTTGAACACGATTTCCTGCTATTGATAAATAAAACTGGGAGCTCACTTGTAGATCTTCATGGCCCTGATTGGCTGAGGGGAACTGAAGAGAAGAGAGAGCCCCTGGAAATGTGACTGTCCTTGCGGTTTTGTGTTCCCCCCATTCTGATGTCTTAGGCTAGGGACAGACATTCAAAAAGCCTGAGCTTGAGTTGATTCAATCTTTGCAGGCTAGTCTCACCTGGCTAGGTTGAACTGGTTTGCAACTGTACAGGCATCCCCTCTGGACTGAGGAAATGCCGGCACATGCCTGAAGTGGCTCAGGCTAGAAGCAGCGGGACGCTAGAGCAGCCCTCCCTTCCTTTCTACAGTGCTGAGCTGACAGGGGGTGTGGCCAGGCCCGGGCAGGATGCTCTGATTAAGGAGAGGTTTAAACCCCCACCCTGCCTGGACAGTCCCAGGCTTTTCCATGCTCACTGCTCATGGAGTAGGAGTGTTGCCAGCACCCACCTAGCACTCTGAGGCAGTGGGGGTGTGCAGTGCATGCATCTGTTGATGATACTGAGCTTTTCAGTCTTCCTCTCCCTGCTTCTTCATACTATCTGCAGCAAACCTGGCAGGGGAGAGAGCCAGCAGGGAGCTGATAACACAGTGTTTAGCAGCCCATCAACAAAACAAAAGCCTCTCTCATTAGTTCATGCTCTTTCCAAGGAAGGAACAGAGGGACATTACCAGCTGACCTGTTGATTAGCTCCAAAAGGCCCTAAGCGGACACTGTCCTGTCTGCCTTTGTCCTGTCCCACACACACACACACACACATGCAGACCCTTCTCAACAATAGCTTGTATACCACATGCCTAGGGTCCATGGGGCTGGGGTCCATGCTGTGGGAGATGGGAGGAAGGGAAGGGGGAATCCCTGCTTAAGCAGTGAGCAGTGAAGGGAGTGGGGCAGGAGGAAGCCAGACAGACCCAGCTGTGCCTGCAATCTGTTCCAGAGCTCTGGCTAGGGAGAAGATGGGTGGCGCCAGCCCTGCTCTCTAGAGCAGACAGCACAGCCCACCCAGCTCAGCCCAACCCAGCCCAGGGCTGCAAAGCATCTAGGATGCTGGGGGACTCTGGTTTAACTTAAGCCAGGAAGAGGTCTGGGACCATAGGCGAAAGGCAAAAATTTTTGGTGGGGAGGCTGAGTGCGCATGCATGGAAGGTCTGCGGGGGG
>NW_005842219.1:1493480-1516109 GCF_000455745.1 Alligator sinensis
CAGGATTGGGGCTGGGGCCATTGCACCTGTGCAGCTGCCCCTTCCCCCATGCCCAGGGTCATTGCCTGGCGCTGGCACCCCCCACGCCAACGAATCTGCCGCCCCGGAGCCCTGCACCAGCCCCAGCCACCTCCCTGCACTAGCCCTGGCCCTGGCCCTGCACTGCCCGTGGGGGCCTGGAGCTGGGGGCCAGAGTGGGGCAAGTCTCACCTGCGCTGTTTGGCCAGAGGAACTGGAGCCCTGAGGACTCTACCACCAGTGCCAGGAAGAGCCCAGCACAGCCCTGGCCCCAGCCTGCAATGGCAGCCTGCCCTGCCCCACACAGATCCAGGAGCATGTGCCACCCCATGCCTCCTGGGGTCCGCATAGCAGCAGAAGCCACGCCCCCCAAATGAGCTGCTCACTTCTCAGTCCCGTGCCACACCAGGTGTGCAGTGCCTGCCCCTCCCCTAGCCCCAGCCCCACTCCCTCCTCACCCTTGCTGCAGCCTCCAGAAGCCCTCGGCCAAGCTGCCTTGTGGCCTTGCTGCTTCCCCGCATTTGGTGGGGCTAAGCCCCGTTACCTCCCCCACTTCCGCTGCCTATGTCTGGGAGAGAAGTTCCATAAATGGGTTTGACCCAAATCAGTTAAGTCTGATGTTACGTTTAACCAGGTTTATCTTAAACCAGTTTTGGCCATTTTGAAACTGGTTTATGTAACTTATGCTCTGTTACAGGTTTAAACCAGTTTCTGATCGTTTAAACCTGTTTACATGTAATGTCTGTATCTAGCCTTAAGGTTAGGCAGAATTGTATAAGCAATCAGGACCAGCGTCTGTATTAGGAGACCTTGGAATATGCAGTTGACCTCATAATCTACTGAACGTTTGGTGTTTAAACAGTGATGAAAGAGAAAGAGGGAGAGAGACTCAGAGTGACAATGAAGGACAGAGCCAGGAGGAAGAAAAATCCAAGCTCCATCCAAGAATGGACTGCAAAAATTCTGGCCATAATAGAGCCAGTGGTCTCTGTTGTCTGTCTACAGGCTAGTTTGGGCTAAAACCTGCACATGGTGCGTGGTGAGTGGCAGTTAAGCCTGACCCCGTCCCAAAGCAGTACTTTATACGTGGCTCCTAGCTGGAACACACTTGGAAAAGACGCTGCACCCATCTACTGTCGGGTCTGTTGAGAGAGCCATTTGATATTCTCTGGGTTTCTGCATAAAAGGTAGCAACTGGGGAAGCGCACGGGGGAGACCCTAAAGGTGGGGTGGTGGAAATGGAGCCAGCAGAAGACACTGGGAAATAAAAACAACGAGGAGAGAGGGAAATAAAACCATGTACAGTTCTGGTGGGTGGAAAGCTGGAATAGAAGGAGCAGTTGCAACTGGAATAAAGCCAGAAATCATGTGACACTTGGAATCAGAGGAGTTAAAAAAATTAATGAAAGGGAGGTCCCCGTATTGGAGAGAGACCAAAATGCAGCACAGCTGATACGGCTGTGATGGGTGAGTGGGTGGGGTTAATTTTGTTTTCTTCCTCTGGCTTTGCTGGGTGTTTTTCCCCACTGTGGAAATAGAGCCATTCTCGATGCAGAACGAGGATTTATATGGGTCACCTTTGTGGCTAAGTCTCTGGCAAGGTCTCTTCTGGCACTTTCCATCAATGACCAACAACAACAAATCTAAGCAGTCCTTCAAACAAGCTCTCTGCTGTTTGGAAGAGACAGTAGTGCCTGTGCTGATGAACACTTTCTGCCTGTTTGCAGAGGGAACGGGGAAGAGATATGTGCCCCCCAGCCAAATACTTTTTTAGCATTTGCACAAACAAATTTTGACCTTGATGAATGCACTGACATGCCACAGCGGTGCCTGCTATTAGTGGCTTGTATGTACCTTTTCTGCCCCCCAAACAAGGGAGAATTATTCATGTTTCCAGGAAACCAAGGGCAATCCATGTCAGCTTCTCAGATTGCCTCTCAGTCAGGTAAAAGATGACCATGCTCAGGAACCAATTTGTCTTCAAAAGTGCACTCTGCATCTTGTAAACATGGAGTTCAAAGGAGCTATAGAGTACACTTCACCAACCACAGGGAAAAAAACCTACCAATTGGGAAGGGTGATAATAAGGTTCCTCGCACAGAATTTTTTTCACAAACTATAATCCTGCTTTTCCTAAGACTCCTGCACCTGCTTAACTTCAAGCAAGTGCGCACTGCCACAGGATTCAGTTGAGAATACGGACAAATCATTGTAGGATCAGAACCTGATTGCTTATGGCCCTATTGAAATGCTCTCATTTCTGGGGTGAGCAAAAGCAGCCAAAGAGAGCACAGCCCTGTTGGGAAGAGGGAAAGTTTGGACGAGGAAACCAAAGGAAAACTTTGCTCTTATGGAAACTGCTGGGGGAGACCGTCAAAAAGCCCAAGGCTCGATTCAGTCTTCATAGGTTAGCCTAAGCCGCGTAGTCTGAACCAATTAACAGGTGAACAGACATTCAGTTTTAATTCCAGAAATGTAGCCACATGCCTGCAGGCTGGAGGGGCTCTGGGACAGACATTCAATAAACTGATTTAACCTAAATCAGTGAAGTCTGATATACTACATCCATCCAGGTTTATTCTAAACAGGTTTCAGCCATTTTGAAAGCGGTTTATGTGTGCTGAACTTCTGTTGTGTTACAGATTTGAACCCATTTCCAATCCCTGATACCAGTTTTTGTGTAATTTCTGTCCCTAGCCCCAGTGTTGCGACACAATAGTAGCACTTGAGTTTATCAGCTGTATTAAACCTCACTCGGATAATGGCATTAAGGAACAAAAGTACTTGAACACCTTCCTAAGTGGGATACTTTCTTGAATGGGGCCATTGTGAGTAGTATGATAGAAACTAATTGTATATCATAAAAATGAAGGGCTGCCTAGGTCTTGAGCAGGGCCCCTCATTTATCCAACTTGATCCCTTGTTGAAATGTCCACTAACGCTAGTAACATGTGTAGACATATTTCAAATGATGCTATTTAGCTTTTCTTTTTTTACTTTCCCTCAAACGTTTAACTTCTTAATTTATTTCTCTGAATCTTGAATGTTTTTGATGGAAACTTTAGTAGAAAAAAAAAGGAGTTGCTTTGACAGCCTTTTTTGTGGTTTGGTTTGGTTTCTTGAGGTTTCTTTTCCATTGCCAATTTTGATTGGTGAGTTTAGCCACATGGAGAGGCGGGGATTATTCCCTAACTTGAAATGGAAAATTTTGTTTGAAAAGATATCCTGTTTTGACCTGGGAAAATAAAAACTTGGAGAGTTTCAAGCAGCGACAGAATGAAAAATACTTTTAAATCTGCTGAAATTTCATTTTGTTTCAATCGCTCAAGACAGTTGGGCCCTGATGCATGACTGGGGCGCCTAGCCCGTACCACAATATAAATAATAACTTGTTCCAAATACAGTTCCTCCAGGAAGCAAAAGGTTTTAAAGATTCTGGTATGCTGGCAGGTTCTGTTTCCAAAGTATCCAGTGCAACCAGAGAGTTTGAGACGGCAAGAAAGGTATTAAACAGAGCACATAACAAGGCATCTTATTTCAAATTTAACCTCAAGGAAAAGAGGATTAGTCATAAGAATTTGCTCTACACAACTGTGCCGGCTTAAAGGATTGCTTGCTAATGAGCAGCCAGGGTAGTCTATTGCTGCACAGTTGCATGAAGTATACTTTCTGCAATGAGTAGATACCGCAGTAAATCTGTTGTTGTTTTCTCCCTACTTGGGTTTGCAGCTCTTAAATGGTTTGGCTGGAGAAAGACTCTTATGGAATTAAAGAATAAAGTGAATACGGCCTTTTCCATGGAGGAGAGTTGAAACAAAGCAGCCCATTGTTAATTTAGGCTTGATGTGACCTGCTCCTCTCAGGTTTTGCAAGGTGGCAGAAGAATAAGAGCCCAAATCACTGATGCGTGTTAAATGAGCCGCCAACACGACTCTGCTGGGAACGTGGAGCTCTTAGCAGAGTGAGGACCACACGATAAGAAGAAGGCTCTTGTACTTATAAATGCCAGAGATAAATTGCGTGGAAAATTCTTTCAACTAATGGCCTGAAAAATATTCTGCAAAGGCTATTTTCTACCCTTAGTTCTAATTGCATCTTAAACATTAATAGCCTGAGCAAGTGGAGAATCACACACACTAATGTCACAGTTCACTTGGAGCAATTTGTTTTATAAGATAATGAACTGTGTCAGCAGAAGTTTAAACTTACTATAGGCGGGGCTGGGAGCTCCATCTATGATTAAGGCCGTTCAATACTTCCCATGAAAAGACCATGTTGTCAGTTGCCTGCAACTTTACCAGACTTAAATAGCATGGGCAGATATTTGCCATGCCTGATATCCTCTTATTTCAGGCTAATTCATTTGGAAAATTTGAGCCAAAACTGTTTCCAAGAATGGGAATGTAAGAAAATAGTTTTGTTCATTTGAAAAATTGTTTTCTTTGAGCAGCTGTAGCACCCTCCTGCTTTGGTACAGGTGCTTGAATTTGGTAAGGGCATGGTCTTGGTGCCCCAGATGTGCTTTTGCGGTTCCTGTTGAGTTTTGTCCGGTTCTCAGAAGCCCAGAAGTTTTTATCTCCTCAATTACTAGTGCTAATTGGGATGCAAAAGCACAGTCCCCACACAGACCAAATGGGCAGACTCTAGCACAGGTATGAGTAGAGGGCACGGAAGGAATAGCTGCTTCCAGCTACTTGAGCATGGGCCAGGCGCTGGAGTTCAGAGCAGAAAGCATAGACTTCACACCTGATATGTTATAGGGCCTGGAGGCAGGGTCGGATTAACACAAAGGCAAACTAGGCATATGCCTAGGAGCCTAAGCGAAGAAGGGGACCAGTTGTGCTTATTTTACATATTATAATTATTGAATGAAAAAAAGTAGGGGCCCACAAGTTTATTTGCATAGGACCAACTAAAGGGTTAATCTGGCCCTGCTGGAAAGTACCTTTACTTACCCACTGAACTCAATGTACACATTAGTCACGTGAACAGTAACCGCTGTAGGAAAGGTCCACAACTGCCTCTGGTTTTCTTAAGAAAAAAGGTCACTTTTTATTGAGGGTACATTTGTAACTTGGTTAATAAATGGTTCATTGTTGGATAGTCCAACAGGTCATAAGGTGTTTATGACCATCCAGTACTCTTATGGATCATGTCTATAATGGGCTTTCAGTGTTAGTTATTCATTTATGAATAGCTTATAAGGGGTTAAAAATGTAACCCTAGTAAAGGCAAACAAAAAAAGGCTGAGAAACTGTTTCATTTAGGGCTAATGAAATGGGAGTTTTTAGACCATGGCTTTCAAACTACGTTTGAACATAAATGAAACGGCATTGTTATTTACTAATTACTTTGAATTTGTTACCAAGAGATGCTTCTCAGCTATGCTCATCTCTGTGATGCCTGTGCCCTTGCTGTATGTTGAAGTAACACATGAAGTGACCCCTAAAAAGAGCGTCTTGTTCTCCCTTCTCACCTGCTGCTCCATTTCTTATCAGACGAGTTGTTCCCCATGTGAAAATCAGCTGTGCAGCGAGTCGGGTCTAGCAGCATGCCCCAAAAGAAAGAACACTTGCGTTCAGCATCCTCTTGAGCTAAGTATGTTTGACCAGATTGTTTCCACCACAGAAACTCTAGATATGCCCATATATCACAGTGCGACATTGCCCAGAGTGTCCCTGGAAGGATACCCAAGGCAGAACTAGCAGTGAACACATTACTTTGTATGCCACAAAGCAGATTTAAATAGCCCAGGTGCAAAGCTGTGCAGATGTGGTTACATCATTCTCAGATCTAGAGCTAACACAGGTACATCTGCATGGTGCTACCTTGCACCATAACAGATGTGTTTTCCCTGTCCTCTGATACGGCTGGAGCACCCCAGAAACTCTCCCTGTGACATCTGGGCCTCAGCTTCATTAGGGCTTTGCAAAGGCTGGGTTCCTTCAGGTGAAGATGATATAGGATGATAGGAGATAGATAGATAGATATCTCTATCTATCTATCTATAGATATATATAGATATATATAGATATATATATATAGATATAGGATGATATTGCTTTTAACTGAGTCCAGGTCAGAAGGATTCCAGACTTGTTTTAGCCTCAGGAAGAGCTTGTGTGACTCCAACTGCAGACACAATGGCTTTATTTATCAGCACACTTCACTTCTATAGTCCCTTTCATGCCACTCAGCCCATGAAGCTTCACAACGACAATAGGCCACAGTAGAAGGGAAGAAGTTCGTTTGGTTTTTGGTTATAATATCCAGAATTGGTATTGTTTTGTGCAAATCAAACCTTTTGCCACATTTAGCCTTTGAAATAGTATGGGGAAGAATATCACTGGAAATACGAGTTCTTGTTATTGTTGCCAAGATGTCAAGGAGGATGAAACAGCAGTGTGGGAAGCCAGATGGCCACCAGCCATATTCTGCTCCCAGGTTGGTACTAGACCCTTCCACCACTCTGGGTAATGGACTGGCCTGCCTTCCTTTTTGGCTGGTCATTATGACAAGGGAAGCAAATCTCCTGGCAGACCACTGGGATAAACAGTAGCAAATCTTTTGCCGTTCTGTCTCCTCATCCATGTCCCATCTGCTCCCCAAGGACGCCTATAGATGTGCAGTGAGGCTGCTATAACGTGCTGTAATTATGGCGCATCAGAGCAGACTCGATTAATCGAGTCTGCTGGAACATGGTAATTACTGCACTCCAGCAGACTCCAGCATCACATTCAATGAGCTTTAGTTAAAGCACCTCCGCCACCATTTTTCAGTGCAGGGACGCTGATACACGTGATGCTCCAGGCGCTTTAATTAAAGTGGCTCTTGGAGCCACTCTAATTAAAGCGCCTCCCCTCCTGCCAGTCCCAGAACATGTCTATAAATGCCCACAGGTTCCAGTTGTACTCTGGGACAGTCGGTTCTGATTTTGCTGTCAATAACTACCAAGATCTCAACCATTTCTTCTCTCACCTCCTGAGCTTGCCTCAAAGTTTGGCAAAATTCCTTCACAGGACTTCTTAGCTCTTGCTTCCTCAAGTGCATGGAGATTAGGTTCCACTTTCTCCTCTTTTAGGTTTCTCATCAGCATCGTCGTCATCATCATTATGCCTTTTCAGATCTAGAATTGTGACTTCAGTAGACCGATATTAAACTGTTGAATCTTCTTGTCTGTTGAAAGCCTCTCTTTCTCTCCAACGCTCATTTTTAAAAGCACGTGGCTAACTCCCAGGCTCCTCTTGAGCGTTCCCAATCCTGCATGCATTGGTGCAGGTCAGGGTCTTGCATGCATGCCCACTTGAAGTGCGTTCCACATGAATGGCTCTGCTGGATTTAGGTTCACTTGTGTATTGGACCTATTTATACATGCATGGACCTACTTGGCCCTGATTGTATCTGAATGCCAGGAGAGTGAGTGCCCTGAAGCAGCCCATTGGAGCTCTGCCTGGATCCCAGCTTTGGGTAGTGCCCACATTTTGTGTAGGATTTAAGACAGGCGGTCACCCTCCATGCTTTGATGAATGAGAATTTGAGAGTGTGGAATGGGCAAAGGGATGAAGGTCATGACGTGCTCCTCTGCTAGCGACCTCTGATATTGCCGACCACGTGATTACAAATAAAGGATCAGTAGACGCTTACACTACTTGAGCAATATAGGTGTTAGAAACACAACTGTGCCCAGAAAACAAAATTGCTCCCAGCTGGTGAGGTAGGTTGAAAGTGGTGATGGTGACATCACTTTTCTGTTGGCACCGGTCAGGTTTTTTGTCACTTCACCCTTAAACCCAGTGTGTCTGCTGAATTTAGATGTTGCATCCAGTCTGCTTGTGTATATTGTAAGCTCTTGGGGGGGCAGGGACTGGCCACTTGGTTACCTCACTGGTTTGCCAGTCTCGGAAAGAGGCCCAAATCCTTGATTAGGCTTCTTTGGCACTGCAGTAATAGCAATGATAATAATAGCAAGCATACCCCAACATTTTACATCAGTGGTGCTCAAAGTGTGGCTTGTGCGCTCCCCCACAGGTCCAGAAATTTGGCAACGAGGGAGCAGTGTCAGCATTAATTACTATGGCTCTTGAAGCCTTGCAGCAATACAATAAGAAAAGTTGCTTCACTTTGCTACTGTTCCTCCACCGCTACATTTTTGGCCCGTGGGGAGTCCCATGGACCAGATGACATATCTCTGTGTGCCAGATCAGGCCAGCGCGAGGGGCCAGTCCATGGCCAGACCCAGAGCAGAGACCAGGACCCAGCGCATGGCCCCAGACCTGGCACATGGGATCGCACCTGGCACTGTGCCCTGGACCTGGGGCATGGGATGCATATGACCGTGGGCTCAGATCCAGTGCATCGGGTCAGCCCACATGTTGGATCCAGCCCCCAAGCCTGGCCCCACGTGCTGGTTCCAGCCCATGGATTGGCTGTGCCTCGCTCATCCAGCCTGCTTGCTAGAAAAATTGGGCACTACTGGTTTGCAGTGTACAAAATCCCCAGAAACTGAGGAAAGGAAAGGGTCCTATCTGATATCTCAAGGCATCCTTTGTATGAGGGAATCCTACTTATGCAAACCAGCCTTTGCTAGAGGTGATAGGTAGATCATTCAGTAGATAGCTGGAACTGCCAGCACTTGTCATTGGCTTCCACATTATGTATTTGGTGTTGGTGATTAGTCACGATTCTGTCATAGTAACAACACTTTCATTAAGTTGAGCATCTCAGAGAGCGGCATATATAGTTATTTGTGAGTTTAAACTCCAAACTCCCCTCTGGAATATGGAAGTGTTCTCATATGCACACTATTTACCCGTTTCCTTTAATTGTTCGATCGTTTTTCAGGCAGCCCCATTTGAAAACCTTTTAGCAGCTTTAGTTTTCCAAGCTGTTACATTTTGTTCCCTCTTTAAACATTTGCTCTGCTGTTGCATCCAATGATAATGTTCCATAGTAATGCAAATATCATGTGCTGCATCACGGGAGAGAGTAAACATGCTTTATTTTCTTTTGGAGAAGCTCCATTTTACTCAAGACCATATTTTTTATGATGATTATAAAGCAGATTTTGAGTAACCGTTTCAAACTGTCAAATGAATTCAGTATACTTTTGTCACCAGGGTAATATCTTGTCTCTGCAGCATTCGGGGCAATTTGCAAACAAAGAGAACATAAGTGCAGATTTTTCTCCAAGCCCAACTTGGCAAAGGCCACAGGCTGGAAGGATACATTCATTATCCTGAGTTAATTGTGGGGGTCCTAAAGATCCTCTGAATTTTGGGTTTGATGTGCTGGTTGCAATTGCATCCAGACCACAGGCTTGTGCAATGCACTGTGGTTTTATTAGCTTGCATTATGGAAGGGAGCACATGGAGGCTTCCACCGAGGCTGTGCTAGGTGCTGTACATACACATAGTAAGATACAGTCCCTGCTCCAGTGAGTTTACAGTTCAAACATGAAGGTGGGCAAAAGGAGTAATACCCTCATTTTATAGGAAACTGAGCTACGTGGAGATTATGGCTTCTCTGGGCATGTGTAGATGAAACGGGGGCCCTAAATTGAAGCGGTAGGTTTTTAAAAACATCACTTCAGTTTAGGGCCCTTTAAACTCTGTGGAGTTTGTTTCCTGGGCCCCCCAAGTCATTTAAGGTGCATTACATCACCAAATTTGCTACAGCGGCTGTAATTACTGCGCAATACACCGCCAACACGTGCAAACACCAACACCATTAAAGCGGTGCAAAAGTGTTTAACCTGCTTTAAAGTGTCGTGAACACATGCCCCTCATGTAGTCTACACATGGCCTCTGAAACCACAGTTGATGCCATTTGCCGTCACCGCCAAAGCATCCTTCCCCTCCATTAGAACCAGTTCTAAAAATGAAGTCAGCCTTCCTCGCTGGCGAGGTGCCAGCAGCTAATCATTAGTGATTTCACAGTGAACTCTTTTAAAGGGTCTGATTAATAGTTCATATTTTGCAGCTCTTAGGCTTTTTATTTCGTTCATTTTAAATTTACTGCATATGGCTGGTGTGCGTTAAATATCTTTTAATTTTATGTTTAATTTAGTGGAACCATCTTTACAGTGAAGCCATTTTTTGTCTAACAAAGCAGCCTCGCCATTGCAGAGACTCACTGTGCCTGGAATTACAGTAGTTTAGTAAGTCTTTCCATTCCAGTAATGCCTGTCCTTTAAAGATCTCCATGCTCTTTAGAAATTATAATGAATTGAGCCTCCAGGCAGTGCTTTGAGAGAGAAAAGTGCTGTACCCATTGTATAGACAGGCAGCTAAGGCACTATGGACCAAATTCAGAGGTAATTGTTGTATTTAGCAGGTTGAGTTTAACATTGCATCTCCCAGACAGGGAGCCAAAGAGCCAAGACTTCCTTGGCACTGCAGTAATAGCAATGATAATCAATAATAGCAACCATACCCCAACATTTTACATCAGTGGTGCTCAAAGTGTGGCTTGTAAAGTGAGAGGCAACGACGGAGTGGGGAACAAGGAGGTGTAAATCATCAGCTTAGATTAAGGGTGGCCAACCACAGCTTGCGTCAACTGGCATGGTCAGCCTCGTGTGGCACACGGCAGATCGGAGAGAGAGCAGGGAACGTAGCAACAGATACGGCAGGGAGCAGAAAGCAGAGCAACAGATCAGGAGAGGAGGAGAATCAGAAGAGGGTGGGGAGGGTGCAAGACTTATATCGTGGCACACCTGCCACAAAGTTTGGCACCCACTGGCTTAGGTCTTCACTTCTGAAGCTGGACTGGTGAAGTAGAGGCACCTGGCCCAGGTCACTGAAGGAAGCTGGGAATGATACCCAGGAGTCCTCACTCCCAGCACTTGACCGTCCAGTGCATGGCTCCCACAGCACTAAGAGAGGGGTTGCTTTGAGTCAAGAGTCACTTCAAGCCAGTTCCCCTGTCCCTTAAAACGAGAGGTTGTCTGAGGCCCTGCAGCTGCTTTTCCCTGCCTGCTAGCTTGGACAGAAGGGGAGCATGGCGGCAGGAGGAGGAGTTCCCATACGAGTCTCTTTCTCTGAAGGCTTTTCTTGGGCCCGGCTCTGGATGGCATTCTGGGCTGAACCTTGGGCTCCCCTCCCCTTGACTTTAACAAATTCATCCAACCTCTGAGCTCCTTGTCAGGCTCCCTCCCTTCTTGCATGAAACATCCTTTCTCCAATGACTCCCAGTGGCAGGAAGGCAAACAAATGTGTTTGCACTCCATCGTTGCCTCTCTCTTTACAGCCAGGCTGTTGGCTGTGGACTGACACAGAAGCGCTGCAATACCAACTGCAGTTTCCTGTTTGATAAAGTGTGCCCCCGCCAGATGTTCAGTCATTCCTTTCCCAGGGCACCTTTTCGGTTTTCATGCTTGCAGGTGAACAGATACCAGTACCTACCCACACCCGTGTCCTCGGGCTCATTAACAAGAGATTGAGGGAGATCATGTAGAGCTTTGGTCTTCAGGAGACTTCCCAACAGCAAAAGCAACAGAGCATCACAAAGCGGGCCCGGTTCCTGTATCCCAGCCCCGGCAGCGTCCGCAGAACAGCACTGGTTTGACTGAACCCTGAACGTTTCTCCTCCGACCCGTGTACATCCCTCTCTGTTGCCTGGTTTTGTTCCATCTCTCGGTGCTGCAAGCAGCTGTTATTTTAAAACCCATTACTGGCTTTTATGGGGGAGAGGAGCATTATGGCAAATACAAAGGGAAAATATTGGTCTTGCTTATTTTGAGACCTGCCTCTCTCATATTGCTCAGGCTTTGATTATAAACCACCTCGCCCGGCTGTGGTGAGTGAGGGCCACTTCCAAAGGACTGGGGAACGGAGATCTCTCACCTTGGCGGGCGTGCAGTAGAGCTGCAGGCAGCTGAACCCCAAGCATCTTTTTATGCCAGCTTTTTCTATCAAATTAGTCTCTTGGCTCATTAGTTACTCAGGTTTGCAGCAGGCGGGGATAGCAGAGGCTTTGCCATTGTGGTAGCATCTCATCCCTCATGCAATAATGTGTGTCTCACACTTCATCAGTTGGTGTGAGCTGCTCTTCTCCCACTTATTTTGACCAAAGCTATAATTTCATGTACTTTCTCCTGCCAGTTTGGCTCTTTCTCCTTCCACCCCATGCTGCTACCTTCATCCTCCTGTCCTCAGCTGCTTCCTTCCAGGTTCAGATGTACCTCTGTTGGCTGATAGAGACATTTCTTCTGCTTTTGGGCCATGACGGCTGTGTGCGAGGCTACTCCCCTAACCAGGCCTGCCCCGTGCTGTGAGAGCACAGCTTTCCCTTTGGATTTGCTCAGCAGAAACTGAGCAGTGGTTTGTGGCACTGGTCTTCCCCTCAAAATGAGATCTTTCTGACCGTGTGACAGCGAGCATTGTGCAGCACCGGTCTCTTCTCTGTCTAGCTTGCTGAGCATCTGTTTTATTTATGAACCCTGTGCCTTCAGTGACGTGCCCAGGTTTGGGGAGCGGGGGGCAGAGGCAGCCCCAAGGAGAATGATTAGCCGCTTCCCTTGCTCTCTTACTGGGTTCTGCATCACGTCATTTCTTGGAGTCTCTCTCGGACCTGGCTCACCCGTTTCAAGCAAGTCCAACCCTGACGGAGGCAGAGATCCCAGGACTGCGAGTCCGTGATGTTGAGCGAATGGACGGACGGGGTGGGGGGGACCTCATGTAAGCTCGTGGCGTGATGTGATGGGAGAGCATATCTCATGCTAGTGGGCCGATTGTTATTTTTACATTCAGAGGCAGAGCCCTTGCTGCCGCAGCTGCTGTTTTTAGGTCCAGAGATGTGAAATGACAGGAAGGGAATATTTCTGGCTTTGAGAAACTTTCTCCTTTTCTTGAAGTAACACCTCGTTTGGAAGTAGCAGGCTCTGCTGCTCCGGCAGTACAGCTGCTAGGGAGAAAAGATAAAACTGTGCCAAGGGAGCATTTAAAGGGCCAGGCTACGGGATACAGATTTGAAATCGATCCCGCGTCCTGGCAGAGAGACCTTCTTCGGCATCGGTTTCTCCTCACTTCCTTTTAAATCTCGCTTTTTCTGAGCCTTCATTGGAGGGAGAGAGAAACTCCCGTGTATGGAGAATTGTGATGTTCGTCCAAAATCCCAGCCTGTCCCTTTAAACTCCAGATAAGCCTTAGTGGAATTTCTATTTTGGGAATGGTTAATTCTGTTTGAGGTTGGGCAAGAGGGGGAGAGAGGTGCCCACGTGCTTAGCAACAATATTTGTACTCCATTTGATTGTCTTACAAGGATTTGCCTCCCCCATTTGATAGTGCAATTATTGATGCATCCTCCAGTAAGGAAATGATTTCACACACACACACACACACACACACACACACAATATTTGTAACTGTTGTGCAGTTATATAAAAGCTATTATGTAATGGCTGTCAGTGCCAACTAAAAATATACTCCAAGATAACTTCCAATTCAGTGAAGCATTTAACTAATGTCCTCCCAAGGTTTCTCTTTAAAGCATACACAACAGTTGTACACTGGAAATCCAGCACGTCCGAGCAGACTCGATTAATCGGATCTGCTGGAGCACGTACATCGACGCGCTCTGCCAGCCGCCTGTCCGTGCGTCAGCAGCGCAGCGCACCTCCACGCTGAGCAAATGGCGAGGGCGCGCTTTCGATAAAACATGTTCATTGTGCTTTAGTTCAAAGTGCACCGCTGCTGTTTTTTCAGCATGGAGGCGCGCTGTTTTGCTGATGCACATGATGTGCGGGCACTTTTAATTAGCACAGCTCACTAATTAAAAGCGTCAGGAGCACGTGTAAAAATGGCCTGCGTTCTCAGGCCTCTTGCTCTCTCTCTTTTCCCCAGTCCAAGCCTTTCTTTCCTCACTGCTACGTGAGCTTAAGAAATGGATAAAGATTGATCCAGCCACCCTTTCCTTCTGCACCCAGCATAGCCCACCTTCCACTGCTGCGGGGTTGCTCCCTCCAATAGCTTTTTTTAATGCTTTTTGTTCAGTTTAAGTTTTAAATGCACACAACGCGTTGGCTTTTGGAGAAGGGCAAGTGTGAAACCATAAGGTGGAGTAGATTTGGCAATTGCTTATGCACTGTCCATCCAAACTTTGACAGCTTCCTTACACGTTATTTTACAATTTTTTCCTCTCGTAACAAGGCTGTACGTAAAGGGAGGTTGGCTTTTCCATTCTAGGCCACTCTGCACAGCTATTTGACCTGCCCACCTTGACCTGGAAGGAGCTGAAACTGGTTGCACAGAAATTTAGCACAAATGTAATTACGTTTTTGCTTTTTTCAATGAGCAAAAAAAAAGGGGGGGGGGCGGTGTCAACTGTGCCATTTTTTATCATTAAAAATGCAAGGAATACTCATCCAATTCATCTTTCTTCAAGTTTGTGTAGCTACAAAGTAGAGCGCTTTTAAAAGTTGAGGCAGCACATGCTCTTCAGGTTAGATTCAGGCTTGTATATATAGGGACCTTCTTAAATCATGATTTCATGATTTTAAAGTGTGAAAAATGGGAGTTTCTGCCATCACGGCGAAAAATACCGTTTCCCACGATACTGCGCAGAATTGCCCAGAGGAAAAAAAACCCGTAACTGAATACATAGAGAGCGTCGCAGTCCCAACAGTCAGAAAACACATGGTTTGAGAGAGCTACTGAGAGGCTGAGCTACTGATGTGGGCTCAGAGGAGGTGCCAGGCAGGAAAGCAAAAGGGTTTTGGCACCATCTTCTAGGAAGTCAGAGACAATGCTGCAATCTGAAGACAAGTGATTGGCCTCTTGGCCAATCAGCAATGAAGGGCGGGGCCACCTGGGCCCCTCAGCCAATCAGCAGTGAGGGTGGGCTTCCTGCAAGTCACCCATGAAAATCCCTTCATCTTGCAGCGATTTAGGTAGGTCGCTACTCATACGCGTGGCTGCACAAGGACCCATTGCCATCGTTAGAGTTACCCGTTGCTGTGTGTTGTTGTTTTTTAATGAAGAGAGCTGAGTTCTTTAACTTGGGTTAACGAGGGCACCAAACTTCTTCAGGAAGCAGCTTTTCACATTGTATTATTTACCCACACGGGAGAAATCCTGGCCTTTCTGAAGACAGTAGCAAAATTCCCACCGACTCCCAAGATAATACCATCTTGAGCTGAGAGATGAGCTACCACCTGATGGTAACATGTGTTTTTAATTAAGCTGCTCAGCTGCCCTCAATAAGTGTTACTTATGCAGATGGGGAGTCACAGCAAGAAGCCAACCTACTTGAGGTGACAGAGATTTAGGGCATGGAGTCCTGACTCCCAATCTTTTGCTGTAATCAGTAGATCACATGTGCCCTTTATTGATATTATTACCAATGAGAATAGAGTATCATTGCATGATTTTATAATCACGCAATAAGAGAAAAATTTCAAACTTGGGGCCTTGAATCCATCTTAAATCTAGGCACCTGCTTTTGTAAAAGGGTGTCCTGAGTACAACTTACAGTGCTGATCGGCTTTTCAACAGCAGGGTCTACGTCCTAATACTTTTGTTGAATAAAGCAGTCTGAAATATCTTAACCCAGTGGGATCACCGGATCACCTTCGCCGTTTATCCTTCTAGGGTGAATAAATAAAGTTCAGAGGACCACATTTCCATGGTTTGACCATATTTCCATGGCCAAAGTATCCTCTTCCCCAGCATGCTATGCCAAGTGCATTTCAGTAGGTGCTGTGTTCGTTAGGGTTACTATATTCCTAGTTTCAAAAAAGAGCACCCCTGCCTCACTCCTGACCCATAGTCCCTTGGTCCCCCAGGCTTTGCTGGTGACCCTCGGCCCCAACCTGCAGCCCTCTGGCCCTGCCAGTGCCCCTCACTCCTGACCTGCAGCACCCCTGGTCCTCCCAGCCCTGCTGCAAGGGACCCCCAGCTGCCCCCATCCCAACCAGACTGGAGCACACCGACTTTAATTCATGTGGGCAGCAGCAGAGCAAGTCTGGACCCAGCGTGAGCTGTGGAGGGGAGACTTGTGGCCCCCCCTTGCCCTGGGCTGGGGCTCCTGCACCATGCCAGATGACCTGGCCATGCCCCTTCCTCCTGCCCGCCCGGGGAAGCGTTTCCTGGCTGCTCTGCCCCTGCGAACATGGGCACCGGCCCCTGTGCTGCCGGCCCAGCCACAGAGTTCCCTGCTGCCCTCAAGGGGCACCCCCACCTCTTCCCCCACTGGATGGGCAGGCACTTCCCCCTCCTGCCCTACCCCAGCCACAGCCCCAGTGCCCAGCCACCACCCTCGAGCACCTCCAGGCACCCGTCCCCCCTCGAACCCCTGCCCCCCACAGACTTACCTGCATCTAGCTGCAAGGCTGCTCCCATGGCCCTGCCTGGCTGCATACCAGCCACGTGTGTGTGCACACGCAGATGCATGTGTGCCCGCTGCCTCCAGTCGCCGTCCCCCAGCTCCCACCAGCAGAGCGGAGCAAAATCCCAGACATTGGTTCAGATTTCAAAAAACCCAGATGGAGATTGGGAGACTCAGAAAAAAGGACACATCTGGGAAAACCCAGTACTCGCAGGTGAAGGATTTTGCCATTACAAATGCTATCGGTGTGGAAGTTATTGCTATCCTTGATGATGATTGTTGATACTCCTTTGTTACAGACGTATAATGAGGCATGGTCCTGTTCAAATCCTAGCATCCCCAAAACAATGAAAGCCTCAACAAACTAACAAAGGAAGCAAATCGCTTCTCAGGTTTGCACTGGTTCTGTCAGCCGCAGCGGCAAGCGCTGCTATACCATGTCAGAGAATCTATTCTGCCTCCTGAAAAGAAATGCCTCATAAATAAGTTAGGGGCTTTATAGGGTAAAGTTCGATTTCAGCTGCCTTCTGTCTGACTTTCTGACATGCTTAATGCCCTGGCTGCAGGATAGCAAAAGAAAGATCACTCTTTCTTTGGAGGTGCATGATTAGGAAAAATTGCCATAAGACACTGGACAAGGACTCAGAAGACATAGATTCAGTTCCCAGTGCGACTACAGATAACTGATTCTTCTGGCCGTGCTTCTGTCTTTGGGGCCTTTGGATATGATATGAGGTCTACTGAAATCATCATAGACAGTAATATAGACAATCATCATAGACATGATAATTGTTCAGGGCTATGGGCAACTGGCCTTAGGATCATATAGTCAGAAGCCTGTTTACCTGTACTTTCTTTATGTGGAGTTAGGATGCTGTCTCTGACACACTTGCCTCTCACTTCCTCTTTAAAAAAGAGAGAGGGAGAAAAATGAGTTGTAGGCAAAGAGATTTCTGCTGATGTGTCTGTCTGCAGAGACTACTAACAATTTAGTCCTGCCTGCATGTGTTAAATACCAGGTGGCAGACAGCTCTAAAAGATAAATGCAAAAGCTGTGGGGCGGGGGGAGAAAGGCAGCAGCTTTAACAATGCCGAAGCGGTCCAGCCAAGCAGAGTTATAGCAATATACTTAGTTTGGCTCTCTTCCCGCACTGACATCACCCGTGCATTAGCCGAAGGATGTGACCGTGAATTTTTAGTGCCAGCATAGCCCTGAAGGGTGGAAAATGCTTGTGGGCTAATGAGAGCCTGATCCAGCTTTTGCAAGTGGATCCCTGCGCCTGTGCTTTGAAGCCACTGGATCTCAGGGCAGCCTGTGTGGAGTGACTTGTAAAATGGGAAGCTAAGGAGAGGCTGGTGCAGTGGCACAGATGGCAGGAGCCAGATGCTCAGCGTTTTGGCCGGCAGTAGCTCACCTCCTGACAGAGCCAGACAAGCATGGCACTGGCATGTCAGCAAGCCTGCCTCCAGCGCGTGCTGGTAACAAGGCTGATTTTGGAAAGGGTCCTGCAGGTCCCTTCAGTGCTCCAGCTTAGTGCCCATCAAGCAAGGTCTGTGAGGATGACTGTGCTGGGCCCCCCAGGGGCTCTCTCCCCCCCTACTTCGCCCAGCACCCGCAGGGACGTGCAAATGCAACAAAAATGGGAGCAGGAGGAAGAGAAATGGAGCAGAATTGTGAATAAGCAAGGCGGAGTTGTGCAGCGGTGCTGTTGCAACGTGTAACTGGCATTTCAGGCACCACTTCACTTTTAAGCCTTGATCACTTCTTTGGTTTTAAATCAGTTTGGAGTTGTGATTGTGCCTGGGTTTGAATCATAGGATCATAGGAAAGTAGAGCTGGAAGGGACCTCAAGAAGGTCGTGTAGTCCAGCCCCCTGCTCGAGGCAGGGTCATCCCTGTCCATGTGCCCATTGAGAAAAGCCTGTCTCCAACCTCTCTGTAACCACCCTTCAGATATTTGAAGACTGTTATCAGATCTCCCCCTCAGACTTCTCTTCTCCTGACTAAGGAGCACTAGTTCTTTCAGCCTGTCCTCATAAGTCGTGCCTCCCGGGCCCCTCATCATTACTGTTGCTCTGTGCTGGACTCTTTCCACACTGTCCAGATCCTTCATAGATTTCTAGGGACAGAAGGGACCTGGTAGATCATCGGGTCCGACCCCCTGTTCCAGGCAGGAAAGAGCACTGGAGTTAAGTAACCCCCGCCAGATGCCTGTCTAATCTCCTCTTAAAGACCTCCGGAGAAGGGGAAAGCACCACCTCCCTTGGAAGCCCATTCCATATTTTGGCAACCCTTACCGTAAAGAATTTCTTCCTTATGTCCAATCTTAATCTATTCTCCTTCAGTTAGTAGCCATTATTTCTGGTAACCTCGAGGGATACCCTGGTAAACAGTGTCCCCTATTCCCTGCTGACCCCGCCGATGAGTTTGTAGGCAGCCACAAGATCGCCTCGCAGACTGAGGGACCAGAATCTCTTCAGCCTCCGCAAGAGAAGGACGTCTTCATAGGGTCTTACCTGCAGGCCCTCAACCGTATGAGTAGCCCTCCTCTGAACCCTCTCAAGGTTATCCACATCCCTCTTGAAGTGTGGCGCCCAAAACTGGACACAGTACTCCAACTGCGGCCTCACCAATGCCGCATAGAAGGGAATTATCACTTCCCTAGACCTGCTCGTGATGCACCTACTGATGCAAGAAAGAGCGCGGTGAACTTGCTCATCGCCTCGTCACACTGGTGACTCTCATTCATTTTTGCATCAGCCAGGACTCGGAGACCTCTTTCCACTGTTGTGGTGCTCAAAATGGTACTCCCCAGTCTATAAGCCAGTTTTTTACCCACCTTACTGTGAAAAAAATCCACATCACAGCTACTCAGTTTGCTCATAAGAATGGGGTGCGACACTGTGTCAAAAGCCTTTTTAAAATCCAGGCAAACAATATCTACTTCCACTCCTGTATCTAAGCACTTTGTGACCTGGTCATAAAAAGTGACCAGGTTAGTCGAGCAGGATCTGCCTGCTATAAACCCATGCTGGTTGCCCCTTAACATTGTGTTACCCGCTGGCCCCCTGCAAATGTGATCCTTTATGATTCTTTCTAAGGTCTTGCCGAGAATAGAGGTGAGGCTAACTGGCCTATAATTACCTGGGTCCTCCTTCCTCCCCTTCTTGAAGATAGGGACCACGTTGGCCCTTTTCCAGTCCTCTGGGACCTGCCCCAAGTGCCACGAGCGCTCAAACAGCTGCGCCAGTGGTTCTGCTATGTCATCGGCCAATTCCTTTTGTACCCTTGGGTGAAGATCATGGGGGCCTGCCAACTTAAATACGTCCAACCCTTCCAAGTGCCCCTTCACGAGGGCAATGCTAATCGTTGGTGGATTGGTATTACTCTCACTCCAGACTAAAGACTCATTGGGCGTTGTATTTGTATCCGTGTCCAGGAAAGCAGAAGCAAAGAAATTATTAAAGAGCTCCACTTCTTCCATCCGATCAGTTACAACTTGCCCTAGTCCATCCTGTAGTGGTCCTATGTTACCCTGCGCCTTCCTCATGCTTCCTATGCACTTAATGAAGGACTTTTTGTTATCCTTAATCTTTGTCGTCAACTTGAGTTCTGTATCTGCTTTGGCCTTTCTCGCTGCTTCTCTGCAAGCGTGAGTCAAGCAGGTATACTCCTCCTTGGTGGCTGCCCCCTGCTTCCACAGCCTGTAGGCCTCTTTTTCCCTCTGAAGGCTCCCCTGTATTTCCCTGCTCAGCCAAGAAGGTTTTTTGGCTCTTTTGCCTCCCTTTGCATGTAGTGGGACGGTGTCCCTCTGTGCCTGTAGGATCAGTCCCTTGAGGAACTCCCACCCTTCTTGGACCCCCATCTCACAGATGTGATTACCCCTCAGTCCCACCCTAACCAGTCTCCTGAGCTCGTTGAAGTTGGCCTTCTGGAAGTCTAGCACTACTGCCTTACTAGTTGTCTTTCCCACCTTACCAGTTGATAGTGAATCTTATCAACTGGGAGTCACTATCCCCTAGGTGACCTTGTACCTGTAGATCCCCCACCAAGTCCTCTCCTGAGGCCAGCGCCAAGTCAAGTAAGGCATCTCCCCTAGTGGGACTGCATACCTCCTGTGTTAGATGCAGGTCCTGTATGTATCCTTCTTGAAGGGTGGGACCCAACACTGGATTGTGCTTCTGAGCTTAAAATGTGTCCAGGCCCTTCTACATCTTGCCTTAAAAAGCCACTTAATGTTATAACTGGAAGATGCCCTGAATGCTCTTCCTCTACTAAATGCCTCAGGAATAGATAGGCATCCAGGTTGTAGCCGTATTGGTCTAAAGGAAATGGCAATCAGGACTCATAGTAGAGATGATATCTTTTATTAGACCAACAAGATTTTTACCAAAAACATTTCTTTAATTGCAAGCTTTCGGGCACAAACACCCTTCATCAGGCATTGGAGAAAAGACTGTAAAAGTTCTCCTGGGTAGAAATGAAAGTTCATATAGGAATTCAGGAATAGATATGCCAGAGCTGTTAAACTGACCCCTGTGGTGACCTGCCTTTCTTCAAGTATTCAAATGAGTTCTGCAAATTAGGCTTTTAGGATTAGTCATCAGAGATTTGCAGCATCATTGCTGTGTTTCCAAGGACCCAAGTTTTGTCACCATGACTACTAAAATGGTGTTATTGAGAAACACAAACTGCACTAAAGTTTATTAAACAGAAAATTCACATGGCAGATAGTGTGTGGGTGAATGCAGAAGATGCATCTACCACAGCCAGGGGGCCTCTTAAGTAGCGTTAATGGTACCAATCCGTACTGCTTCCCAAAGGCAGGCTTCTGAAAGGGGAAAAGCAAACTGCTGTCTTGCATTAATGATGAGAGGAGTATTACTGTGTACGTTTCATAGATGTATTTCCTAGTGTCATCTTTCCTTTTCAGAAACTTCTGCTGCTTTGATGAAGCAGTTGCAATTACTGCAGCGTTTTACTTCCCTGAAACAAAGTGATGGTTTGTGAGACCCATCTCGGAGAACCAAAAATCCTTTGCCTCTTAAACAACAGGGTGAACTGCCGTGTTGAACTTCTATTTAGACGGCCAAGACCAAAGACTGCATAGTACCCCCTTTAGCTTAACCTAGCTGAGAACGCTCCCTTCTTGCATGATCTGGTCTATGTTTATATATAACACAGACACGCATATATATACGTGTGTGTGAGTTAGCTACCACAATCTCAAAGCTTCCTTAGTTTAGAGGTTTCCCACTTAAACCATTTTGGTTTCCCTCATGTATTTTGTTTTTACCTCTAATTTCCTGCAAATGAGCAGTCAGGGAGATCTCTCCACCACACACCAGAAGTTTATGTAGCACCCCCCCCTTTACCTCCCCCTTTGAGCTAAGCTGCTTTAGCCGATAATTTTTGCTTCTGCAGCATAGACTTTGTTCACGGTCTAGGTAGGGGAATAAGTGCTGTTTTCTCTCCCATTTCAGTGCTGCTCCTTATTTATTTTTGTCTCGTGTTGTTCAGACTCTCATATGGAAGTAAGGAAGTGCATCTTTTAGGTTGAAACTGTTGCCCTGAAAGTGGTTTTTGCTTATGTCTTCCAAGGCTGGCTGTGATGCTGTCCTGGCTAAAGGGGTGGAAATAAAGAGGAAAACCTTTAGCCATTGTAATCCTGTCCTGGTGAGCTGCCTGCCTCTAAAGTGTATGACAAGACTTGGAAGGAGTCTTGCTTTTAATGGCTACCGAGGCTGCTGCTCCTTCCAGAGTTTGAGGGTGTCTTTACATGTGCTTCGGAGTTGGGGCTGGGGCACATTAATTAGAGCGGCTCACAGGAGCCGCTTTAATTAAAGCGCCCACAGCATCCATGTATTCAGCGTTCCACGTTTCCAAATGGTGGCCGGGGCATTTTAACTAGAGCTCCTTCCAGCAGCTTGAAAGCACCCCCTCTGCCATTTTGCAGCATGGGGACACTGAAGTCATGTGGTGCTGAGGCTGCTGGAGCATGCTAATTAATCAAGTCTTCTCCAACAGGTTCTAATTAGAGAGCGTTGGAGCAGGTATTGGGCATGTGTATAGGCACCCTGACTTTCTAAAGATCATCGTTCTCCTTCCCCCTCTTTTTCTGTCCTTTCCTATGTCCTGTAAGTATAAACCCGGAAAAGGAGACGGGAGCAGTCCATGGGGTAAGGCAGCGGACGGGGAAGGATGGCAGCTCCATTCCCATCTCAGCCATTGACACATCCTGTGACAGGCAAACTGTTATGTCCTCAAATCTACCTGTCTTTCCTGCTG